>NC_134354.1:353766948-354066948 GCF_048569485.1 Anomaloglossus baeobatrachus
TGCTGCTAGAACCGTTCTCGAACGTATCTAGAACTATCGAGCTTTTACAAAAAGCTCGAGTTCTAGTTCGATCTCGAACAGCCCCCAAAATCACTCGAGCCTAGAACTGGAGAACCTCGAACCTCGAACCGCGCTCAACTCTACTCCCGGCGCCCGCCGGCATCTCAGCTCCAGCCCGGCTCTCCTGCCTCCTGTTCTCCGCTCCCTGCCCTGGCTTCTGGCACTCGGGCCTCGCGCATGCGAATTAGGGCGCGCGCGCGCGCGGTCATTGACCCTCTCTTAAAGGGCCAGTGTCCTCCAAACAGGATATTGCAGAAGTAGGTACAGGGTATATAGGGAGATCCTTTCCAAGTGGGCGGGGCCTGTTCTTCGTGTTTTGCCAAGCTAGGAGTCAGGTCCCTTTGTGTCTTGTGGTATACTTACCTATCTCTCTCCTAGAGCCGCTCCTGCCTCGCCAATCGGTCCTGACGATACCCGAACCCCGAACGGTGACGGCCAGCCATCCCGTCAGTCCATACCAACTTCGCTCCCTGTGGTGACCCGTCTTCTTGCTCCGTCGGTTCCGGATCTGCCTGACGTCATCTCGGCCTCCGAACCTGAACTCCGTCACCCGGACTGCCTTCCGTGACTCCGTGGTCCCAGGGACTTCTCCACTCCTCTGTACGGACTGTCCTACTACCCGTAGTGCGCCGGCTACCGGGCACCTTGCCCTCGGTGAGGTGTTCCACCCAGTGGATCACCTTCCGGGTCTGCCCGTCCACCTGGCCCTAACAGTAACAGTAAGAACAGGCCATGGATCCCGCCGAAGCACTAGCAGCCATGCAGCAGGAACTCGTACGACAGCGTGAGACCCAGTCCCGCATGCTGGGCTTTATGTCTTCTGTGGATTCCCGCATGAACACGCTGCAAGCAACCGCCACGTCCCTGGCATCTCAGGGTACTACTGCACAGTCCACGGCCACGGTTCCCGTGGCAGCTACCTCGGAAGCCTCTAAACTCCGCTTGGCCTCTCCACCCCGATATGCCGGAGATCCCAAGACCTGCAGAGGATTCCTAAACCAGTACTCCCTCCATTTCAACCTGCTTCCGCACCTATTTGCCTCCGACCAAGCCAAAGTGGCGTTTGTGATGTCCCATCTAGAGGGTGAGGCACTGGCCTGGATGAATCCCTTGTGGGAGAAGGAGGACCCTGTGACCACTAACATCCAGGACTTCCTGCAGGCCTTTAGAACCGCCTTTGACGAACCGGGACGTGCCGCCGCATCCGCCTCATCACTCCTCAGGCTACGTCAGGGGACCATGACGGTGGGGCAGTATGCCATCCGCTTCCGCGCGGTGGCCTCAGAATTGGGGTGGAACAATGAAGCCCTCACCGCCGCCTTCTGGGAAGGACTCTCCAGTCGTATTAAGGACGAGCTGGCAGGCCGCAATGTTCCTTCCACCCTGGATGCCCTGATCGCCCTAGCCACCCGCGTGGACCTCCGATTCCAGGAACGAGCCAAAGAGGTGTCCCGTGAGAGACGTCCGATACGGCATTCCTCTCCTCCGCAGAAGCCCGCCGTACCTCAGTCAGCGGCGTCTGGTGTCTCTGCCCACGAGCCCATGCAGATTGACCGTTTGCGGCAGTCCGAACAACGCCGAGCAGAACGGCTCGCCAAGGGCCTCTGCTTCTACTGCGGAGAAGACACACACCTACTACGTTCCTGTCCAGAGAGGCCGGGAAACTCCAAAGCCTAGGGTTGGTAGGAGAGGCCACCCTAGGTGCTGGGACTCTCTCAGACCCGGTTACGTGGACTGTTCAAGTAACAACGGGAGAGACGCGGTTCACTGCCGAGGCGCACCTTGATTCTGGGGCAGCAGGCAATTTCATCCAGCAGGCCACGGTGGACAAGTAGCAGGTGCCTGTTACTCCACTCGACAAGCCCCTTGTGATTGCCTCTGTAGATGGGAGACCCCTCTCTGACACCATCTCGTGGATCACTAAGCCGGTGGAACTACGCATCGGTGCCCTGCACACCGAGAACATTGCTCTCTACGTCCTCCCACACATGTCTCATCAAATCCTGCTGGGACTCCCCTGGTTACGGACACACGAACCGTCAGTCAGCTGGTGTACTGGTGAAATCACCCGATGGGGCTCCTCTTGCCACGAGAACTGTCTGAAGACCATCCAGCCCGTCCGACGACCTCCGGGTCTCGAGTCCCTACCAGGACTGCCCTCGGCCTATTGGTCCTTCGTGGACGTCTTTGATAAAAAGGAATCAGAGGTACTGCCGCTACATCGCCCTTATGACTGTGCCATCGACCTACTCCCGGGAACCACACCACCTCGAGGACGGATATATCCTTTGTCTCCTGCTGATTCCAGGGCCATGCCTGCCTACATCACGGAGAACCTGGCAAGGGGATTCATTCGGAGATCCTCCTCTCCTGCTGGAGCAGGCTTCTTCTTCGTTAAGAAGAAAGAGGGCGACCTACGCCCATGCATTGACTACAGGGGATTGAACCAAATCACCGTGAAAAATAAATACCCCCTGCCGCTCATCCCCGAATTGTTTGATCGGCTTAGAGGAGCTCGTGTGTTTACTAAGTTGGATCTTCGGGGTGCTTACAACCTGGTCCGCATCCGCTCTGGGGACGAATGGAAGACCGCATTCAATACTCGCGATGGGCACTATGAATACTGTGTGATGCCCTTCGGCCTGTGTAACGCACCAGCAGTATTTCAGGAATTGGTGAACGACGTGTTCCGGGACCTTCTCTACGTCTGTGTGGTGGTGTATCTTGATGATATCCTGGTCTTCTCTCCGGACCTCCAGACCCACAGAGAGAACGTGCAGCTGGTACTACAAAGGCTGAGAGAGAATCGTCTGTACGCCAAGTACGAGAAGTGTGTCTTCGAGCAGTCCTCTCTGCCCTTCCTGGGTTACGTTATCTCCGATACCGGCCTGCACATGGACCCGGAGAAGGTCTCTTCCATTCTCAACTGGCCTCCTCCTTCTGGACTGAAGGCAATCCAACGCTTTCTTGGATTCGCAAACTATTACCGCCAATTCATCCCTCACTTCTCTGCCCTGACTGCACCTATCTCTGCCTTGACCAAGAAGGGGGCTAATCCAAAGGACTGGTCACCTGCGGCCAACGTCGCGTTTGGCTCCCTGAAACAGGCATTTGCTTCCTCCCCTGTGCTCCACCGTCCTGAATTAAACCGACAGTTCACCTTGGAGGTGGATGCCTCCTCCTCGGGAGCCGGAGCAGTGCTCATGCAGAAGTCTTCCTCTGGGAAGATGGTTACTTGCGGTTTCTACTCAAAGGGCTTTTCAGCGCCTGAACGCAACTACACCATTGGTGACCGAGAACTCTTAGCAGTCAAACTAGCCCTGGAGGAATGGCACTACCTTCTGGAGGGAGCAGTGTACCCCGTGATCATTTACACGGACTACAAGAACCTGGAATACCTGCGGTCCGCTCAGCGACTGAACCCACGACAAGCCAGGTGGTCCTTGTTCTTTGCCAGGTTCGATTTTCAGCTCCATTTTCGCCCCGCGGACAAGAATGTGCGAGCAGATGCCTTGTCCAGGTCATTCGTGCCCATGGAACAGGAGGAGGAGACATCCCAACCCATCATCTGCCCAAGTAAAATCATTCCGGTGGCTCCTGTCACTCTGGCCCAGATACCGCCCGGGAAGACCTATGTCTCTGAGACTGACAGGCACAAAGTGTTGCACTGGGGCCATGCCTCGAAAATAGCCGGCCATGCTGGTCAGAAAAAAACATGGAGTACAATTGTACGCCACTACTGGTGGCCATCTCTTCGCACGGACGTCGCTTCTTTTGTCTCAGCCTGCTCCTCTTGTGCCCGGAACAAGACGCCCAAACACCTGCCATATAGTCGTCTTCTGCCTCTGCCTATACCCTCCGTTCCGTGGCAACACATTGCAATGGACTTCATTACAGACCTGCCCCTGTCCTCCGGACACACAGTCATATGGGTCGTGGTGGACCGGTTCTCCAAAATGGCCCATTTCGTCCCTATGGCTGGACTGCCCTCTGCCCAGGAACTCGATGACGCCTACATACAGCACATCTTCCGGTTGCATGGCTTTCCATCACACATCGTGTCCGACAGAGGAACTCAGTTTACCTCCCGCTTCTGGAGGGCTCTCTGCAAACATCTGGGAGTGACCCTGGACTTTTCCTCAGCCTACCATCCTCAGTCGAATGGCCAAGTGGAACGAGTCAATCAGATTCTGACCTCCTTCTTACGTCACTACGTTAACGCCCATCATGACGACTGGTCCACGCTCCTTCCTTGGGCCGAATTCTCCCATAACCACCACGTCAGTGAGTCCTCCTCCAGCTCTCCCTTCCATGTCGTGTACGGACTTCAGCCTTCCGTCCCATTGCCTATATCTTCTTCCTCGGATGTCCCTGCTGCTGATACTGTAGTTCGTGACTTTACAACAATTTGGGACTCTGTCAAGATGACCCTTGGACGTGCTTCCCTGCGGATGAAGAGACACGCAGACAAGAGGCACTTGGACCCTCCGTGTTTCTCTCCTGGAGATCTGGTCTGGCTTGCTTCGAAGTACGTCCGATTGAAGCTACCCTCATACAAGCTGGGCCCTCGCTACATCGGGCCATTTAAAGTCATCAGCAAGATCAATGAGGTCTCCTACAAGCTGCAGCTCCCGGCCACGATGAGAATACCCAACTCTTTCCACGTCTCCCTGCTCAAGCCGGTTGTCATTGGTCCCTTCTCAACTGTTGCCAGTTCTGCTCCTCCTCCGATTGCTGATGATGACATCTATGCGGTAAGGGATATCGTGGCCATGAAGACCGTACGGGGCCGACAGTTCTTCCTGGTGGACTGGGCAGGGTATGGTCCTGAGGATAGGTCCTGGGAACCCCGGGAGAATGTGGGTACTCCTCTGATACGTGCCTTCCTGTCCCGGTTGCGGGGAGGGAGGCATGGGGGAGGGGATACTGTCACGCTCCCCGGCTCCCCTGTCACGCTCCTCGGGTCCCCTGTCACGCTCCCCGGCTCCCCTGCCACGCTCCCCGGTTCCCCTGCCTCGCTCCCCGGCTCCTCTGCCAGGCGTCCCCCGCTCCACGGCCTCCATGCCCCATCACCTGCGGTCCCCAGGCAGCCCGGTCCCCGCTCCCGGCTAGAGATGAGCGAACCGGTCGCGGTTCGGCTCGAGTCGGTTCGCCGAACGGGGGTCCCGTTCGAGTTCGGTTCGTCGAACGTTCAACGAACCGAACTCGAACCTATAGGCTATAATGGGAGGCAATCACAAACACATAAAAATGCATTATAAATGTACACAAACAGTTAATAAACATTGCCATAACACTTACCGGTCCCCGCGATCCGTCCTGCACTCTGTCTCCTGCCGCTATTCCATCCGATGATCGCTGAATCCTCCCCGTGACCAGCACTGCCAGCAGAGATGCAGGACCTATCATGACGTCAAAATAGCCATGTGACCAGTCACATGGCTATTATCTCATTGGCTACAGACTGGTCACATGACTATGACGCGTCATGTAGGACCTGCGAGTGCATCTCTCCAGTACACGGTGCACATATGTGTATCGCCGTGTACCGGCGACATGCTGTAGCACACGGTCGACTCCCCGTTCCGTTAGGGACCGGCTGACACAGCCGGTCATTAACGGAGATCACCGTTGCCATAGCAACGCAGTTAGCGGTGATGTCACCGCTAACCGCGGCTCCGAGAGCACCGTTGCTATGGTAACGCGTCTGTCAGCGTTACCGCTGTTACCGCTGACAGCCAGCACTGATCACTCACGGAGTGAAGGCTGCACGCTGCTTCCCGATTGTAGTGATGATTGTAGTGAGGATGAGGTTCCCCAGCCCCAAGTGATGAGCTGGTGAACCTCATCCTCACTACAATCGTCACTACTACTACACTAGAAAGAAAGAAGACAGAAGAGCAGGATCGTGGAGGGCTGACAGGGGGTAATAAAGATGGAGTCTCTAATGTGTCTGTGTATTTATTTCTATTAAAGTATTTTTTCTCTGTGTGGTGTCTTTATTTTAACCCTTTATTGGAGACTCTTAATGGCTGGGTCAAACGTGCCTGACATTAAGAATCTCTGGCTTAATACTGGCTAGTAAAACAAAGCCAGTATTAACTCATGATTACCCAACAAGCCACCCGGCTCCAGGGCTGTTGGAAGAGTTGGATACAGCGCCAGATGATGGCGCTTCTATGAGAGCGCCATTTTCCGGGACGGCTGCGGACTGAAATTCTCATCAGAGGCGCCCAGAAACCTCGGGCTAACCTGTGCTGCGGATTCCAATCCCCAGCTGCCTAGTTGTACCCGGCTGGACACAAAAATGGGGCGAAGCCCACGTCATTTGTTTTTTAATTATTTCATGAAATAAGTGAAATAATTAAAAAAAACGGGCTTCCCTATATTTTTGGTTCCCAGCCGGGTACAAATAGGCAACTGGGGGTTGGAGGCAGCCCGTGGCTGCCTGCTGTACCTGGCTAGCATACAAAAATATGGCGAAGCCCACGTCATTTTTTTGGTGGGCAAAAAAATTCTGCATACAGTCCTGGATGGAGTATGCTGAGCCTTGTAGTTCTGCAGCTGCTGTCTGCTCTTCTCTATACAGACAGACAGCAGCTGCAGAACTACAAGGCTCAGCATACTCCATCCAGGACTGTATGCAGAAGTTTTTTTTTGCCCCCTGAAAAAATTATGTGGGCTTCGCCATATTTTTGTATGCTAGCCAGGTACAGCAGGCAGGTACGGCTGCTCCCAACCCCCAGTTGCCTATTTGTACCCGGCTGGGAACCAAAAATAAAGGGAAGCCCTTTTTTTATTATTTCATGAATTTCATGAAATAATTAGAAAACAAATGACGTAGGCTTCGCCCCATTTTTGTGTCCAGCCATGTACAACTAGGCAGCTGGGGATTGGAATCCACAGCACAGGTTGGCCTGAGCTTTCTGGGCCCCACTGCTGCGAATTGCAGTCTGCAGCCGCCTCAGAAAATGGCATTTTCATAGAAGCGCCATCTTCTGGCGCTGTACCCAACTCTTCCAGCACCTGCCTGCTATACCTGGCTAGCATACAAAAATATGGCGAAGCTCACGTCCTTTTTTTGTAGTTTTTTGGCAAAAAAAATAAAAAATGCTTCCCTGGATTTTCCATTGCCAGTGAAGGTAACACCAAGCAGTGGGGGTTGGCAGCCAGTGGCTGCTTGGATTACCCTTACCTAGCAATACAAAAAATGCAGCGGGAGCCCATATATATTTTTTTTAATTATTTATTTAAATAACTAAAAACAAAATGGGCTTCTCTGTATTTTGATTGCTGGACATCACAGTGCTGTAAAAATAAATCTTTAAAAAAATGACGTAGCGCTCCGCGGTATTTTTGATTCTCAGCGCAGATAAAGCAGACAGCTATGGGTTGCCACCCCAGTCTGCCTGCCGTTACCTTGGTTGGCAATCAAAATACAGGGAAGCCCATTAATTTTCTCTATTTAAAAAATAGTTAAAAAAAAAAATGACGTTGGGTCCCCCCATTTTTGATAGCCAGCTAGGGTAAAGCAGACGGCTGTAGCCTGAAAACCACAGCTGGCAGCTTTACCGTGGTTGGGGATCCAATGTGGAGGTCCCCTCAGGCTCTTTTTTATAATTATTTTATAAATATTAATAATTACACAATAAAAGTAGGGTCCCCCCCAAATTGGATCACCAGCCAAGGTAAAGCGGACAGCTGTGGTCTGGTATTCTCAGGGTGGGAAGGTCCATAGTTATTGGGCCTTCACAGCCTAAAAATAGCAGGCCGCAGGCACCCCAGACGTGGCGCTTCCACTAGATGCGCCAATCCTGGCGCTTCACCCCAGCTCATCCCGTGCCCTGGTGCAGTGGCAAACGGGGTAATAAATCGGGTTGATACTAGCTGTAAAGTCACCTGAGATCAAGCCCAGCAGTTTGTGATGTCATGGCGTCTATTAGATACCCAACATCATAAACTGTCAGTACTAACAAAAAAAAAAAAAAAAAAAAAAAAAAATCGACAAAAGAAATTTATTTGAAAAAACAGTCCCCAAAACATTTCCTCTTTCACCAATTTATTGTAAGAAAAAAAATAAAGGGGTCCCACGATGACTCTGGACCGTCTAGAATATGGGGGGGAGACACTCAGGGAACGTATCCCCCATTTTCTAGGAGTGCGGACCCTTCATGTGAGGAGTGTGGGTGCAATGAATCTGCACTCACTCTCCCCGGGTCCACAGCAGCAGAGTCCATGACGTAATGGTTGCTACCAAAGCTGCAATGCCCTGCTCATGAGGTAAGGGCATGCCTAATCAGAAGAAATACTGTAGAGGAAGCTCTGCTCACTGGTATATAGGTGCTCAGAGGTAATAATAGATAAAATTAGTGAGTAACCTGGGCACTCTAAATCTCCCAGACTAAGTCAGTAAGTCACAACGGATAGTAATGCAAAATCACTCTTTATTGGTCCGTATTAAGAAAAAAAATGTTTTCATAAGCATATATGTTTTTGTCCAAAACAAGTTACAAATGACGTTTCGGCCTGAGCCTTCGTCAGATTGGACTTATCTGCATGTAATCATGAAAAATGACAATAATCAGATCACATAAGAGTGAGAGAACAATAACATAAACTCGAACAATGTAGAGGTACAATTGGGATGCAGCAAAAAAATTGCAACACAGCAAGAAATGAAACACATGATACAAATGTCATAATACAGTACAAGGACAATATAGTAATGACAAATATGGGGTCAGAGTAGGCTTAGACAGCTCTGGTACGAAAGAGATGTCAATCATAAAGTAACATGTGCAGTAGGTGTAGAGCTACACTATGCATGGAAGAGCTAATGGGTAGACCGACCATAGAAAAAATGGAGAAAAAGTGGATAAAAAGTGGATAAAAAGTGGAGAAAAAGTGGAGAAAAAAATGGATAAAAAGTGAAGAAAAAAATGGATAAAAAGTGGAGCACCCTTTGGTGCCTTTCATGTGGCACTAAGGGGTGCTTAGCTTTGTATTTAGCCAAAAAAATGAAAAAAAAATGACGTAGGGTTCCCCCTAGTTTTGTAGCCAGCTAGGGTAAAGCAGACGGCTGCAGCCTGCAGGCCACAGCTGGCAACCTCACCTTGGCTGGTAATCCAAAACTGAGGGCATTCCACGCTGTTATTTTAAATTAAATAAATAATTAAAAAAAAAACACGTAGGGGTCCCCCAAAATTGGATCACCAGCCAAGGTAAAGCAGACAGCTGAGGCCTGATATTCTCAGACTAGGGAGGTCCATGGTTATTGGACTCTCCCCAGCCTAAAAATAGCAGGCCGCAGCCGCCCCAGAAGTGGCGCATCCATTAGATGCGCCAATCCTGGTGCTTCGCCCCAGCTCATCCCGCGCCCTGGTGCGGTGGCAAACGGGGTAATATATGGGGTTAATACCAGATGTGTAATGTCACCTGGCATTAAGCCCTGGGGTTGGTGAGGTCAGGCATCTATCAGATACCCGACATCACCAACCCAGTCAGTAATAAAAAAAAATAGACGACAAACACATTTTTATTTGAAAAAACACTCCCCAAAACATTCCCTCTTTAACCAATTTATTAGAATGAAAAACAAATCCAGGTCTGGTGTAATCCAAGGGGTTGCCATGACGATCCACACTGTCCCAGTCAATGAAGAGCAGGATGTTCCCCATTGGCTGGGAGAGCAATGCAGTGACTTGAGCTAACATCAATGGGTCAGCCCATGTCACTGCAGGGGATGACAAGTGCTGCTGTCAGCGAGGTACATTACCTGCGCTGATCTCCAGCACACTGACAGCCCCTGTCACTGAGTTCAATGACCGCCGCCTTCACAGCCAAGAATCGCGAGAAGCCCGTGACGTCACCGCTAGTCAGTCTCGGGTCGGAAGCGAGAGAAGGTGATGTGACAAGCGGCGGCCATGGAGGACAGTGACAGCGCTGAGGTCGGGATGGCGGGACTTCATCACCGCAGGCAGGGCCGGCTCCAGGTTTTTGTGGGCCCTGGGCGGAAGAGTCCCAGTGGGTCCCATACACACGCAGACACACACACATACACAGATACATACACGTACATATACATATTTAAAGACAAACTCACAAAAATACATATAAACAGACAAATCTATACAGTCATATAAACTGACATACATAGATACACATCATACATGCATACATACAGAGACACACACTGCTATGCTGCATACATACATAGACACACACATACTGCTCTGCATGCATACATACATATAGACAGACACACACACACTGCTCTGCTACATACATACATATAGACAGACACACACATACTGCTCTGCTGCATACATACATACAGACACACACACACTGCTCTGCTCCATACATACATACAGACAGACACGCATACTGCTCTGCTGCATACATACATACAGACACACACATACTGCTCTGCATGCATACATACATATAGACAGACACACACACACTGCTCTGCTACATACATACATATAGACAGACACACACATACTGCTCTGCTGCATACATACATACAGACACACACACACACTGCTCTGCTGCATACATACATACAGACAGACACGCATACTGCTCTGCTGCATACATACATGCATACATACAGACAGACACGCATACTGCTCTGCATGCATACATACAGACATACAGACAGACATGCATACTGCTCTGCATGCATACATACAGACACGCATACTGCTCTGCTGCATACATACAGACAGACACGCATACTGCTCTTCTGCATACATACATACATACAGACAGACACGCATACTGCTCTGCATGCATACATACAGACACGCATACTGCTCTTCTGCATACATACATGCATACATACAGACAGACACGCATACTGCTCTGCTGCATACATACATACAGACAGACACGCATACTGCTCTGCTGCATACATACATGCATACATACAGACAGACACGCATACTGCTCTGCTGCATACATACATGCATACATACAGACACGCATACTGCTCTGCATGCATACATACATGCATACATACAGACAGACACGCATATTGCTCTGCTGCATATATATATACATACATACAGACACGCATACTACTCTGCTACATATATACATACATACATAGACACGCATACTGCTCTGCTGCATATATACATACATACATACAGACACGCATACTGCTCTGCTGCATATATACATACATACAGACATGCATACTACTCTGCTACATATATACATAGACACGCATACTGCTCTGCTACATATATACATACATACAGACACGCATACTGCTCTGCTGCATACATTCATGCATACATACAGACACGCATACTGCTCTGCTGCATATATATATACATACATACAGACACGCATACTACTCTGCTACATATATACATACATACACACGCATACTGCTCTGCTGCATATATACATACATACATACATACAGACACGCATACTGCTCTGCGGCATATATACATACATACAGACATGCATACTGCTCTGCTGCATATATACATACAGTTAGGTCCAGAAATATTTGGACAGTGACACAATTTTCGCGAGTTGGGCTCTGCATGCCACCACATTGGATTTGAAATGAAACCTCTACAACAGAATTCAAGTGCAGATTGTAACGTTTAATTTGAAGGTTTGAACAAAAATATCTGATAGAAATTGTAGGAATTGTACACATTTCTTTACAAACACTCCACATTTTAGGAGGTCAAAAGGAATTGGACACATAAATCAAACCCAAACAAAATATTTTTATTTTCAATATTTTGTTGCGAATTCTTTGGAGGCAATCACTGCCTTAAGTCTGGAACCCATGGACATCACCAAACGCTTGGTTTCCTCCTTCTTAATGCTTTGCCAGTCCTTTACAACCGCAGCCTTCAGGTCTTGCTTGTTTGTGGGTCTTTCCGTCTTAAGTCTGGATTTGAGCAAGTGAAATGCATGCTCAATTGGGTTAAGATCTGGTGATTGACTTGGCCATTGCAGAATGTTCCACTTTTTTGCACTCATGAACTCCTGGGTAGCTTTGGCTGTATGCTTGGGGTCATTGTCCATCTGTATTATGAAGCGCCGTCCGATCAACTTTGCGGCATTTGGCTGAATCTGGGCTGAAAGTATTTCCCGGTACACTTCAGAATTCATCCGGCTACTCTTGTCTGCTGTTATGTCATCAATAAACACAAGTGACCCAGTGCCATTGAAAGCCATGCATGCCCATGCCATCACGTTGCCTCCACCATGTTTTACAGAGGATGTGGTGTGCCTTGGATCATGTGCCGTTCCCTTTCTTCTCCAAACTTTTTTCTTCCCATCATTCTGGTACAGGTTGATCTTTGTCTCATCTGTCCATAGAATATTTTTCCAGAACTGAGCTGGCTTCATGAGGTGTTTTTCAGCAAATTTAACTCTGGCCTGTCTATTTTTGGAATTGATGAATGGTTTGCATCTAGATGTGAACCCTTTGTATTTACTTTCATGGAGTCTTCTCTTTACTGTTGACTTAGAGACAGATACACCTACTTTACTAAGAGTGTTCTGGACTTCAGTTGATGTTGTGAACGGGTTCTTCTTCACCAAAGAAAGTATGCGGCGATCATCCACCACTGTTGTCATCCATGGACGCCCAGGTCTTTTTGAGTTCCCAAGCTCACCAGTCAATTCCCTTTTTCTCAGAATGTACCCGACTGTTGATTTTGCTACTCCAAGCATGTCTGCTATCTCTCTGATGGATTTTTTCTTTTTTTTCAGCCTCAGGATGTTCTGCTTCACCTCAATTGAGAGTTCCTTAGACTGCATGTTGTCTGGTCACAGCAACAGCTTCCAAATGCAAAACCACACACCTGTAATCAACCCCAGACCTTTTAAGTACTTCATTGATTACAGGTTAACGAGGGAGACGCCTTCAGAGTTAATTGCAGCCCTTAGAGTCCCTTGTCCAATTACTTTTGGTCCCTTGAAAAAGAGGAGGCTATGCATTACAGAGCTATGATTCCTAAACCCTTTCTCCGATTTGGATGTGTAAACTCTCATATTGCAGCTGGGAGTGTGCACTTTCAGCCCATATTATATATATAATTGTATTTCTGAACATGTTTTTGTAAACAGCTAAAATAACAAAACTTGTGTCACTGTCCAAATATTTCTGGACCTAACTGTACATACATACAGACACATATACTGCTCTGCTGCATACATACATACATACATACATACATACATACAGACACGCATACTGCTCTGATGCATACATACATGCATACATACAGACAGACACGCATATTGCTCTGCTGCATATATACATACATACATATAAACACGTATACTGCTCTGCTGCATACATACATGCATACATACAGACACGCATACTGCTCTGATGCATATATATATATACATACAGACACGCATACTACTCTGCTACATATATACATACATACAGACACGCATACTGCTCTGCTGCATATATACATACATACATACAGACACACATACTGCTCTGCTGCATATATACATACATACATACAGACATGCATACTGCTCTGCTGCATACATACATGCATACATACAGACAGACACGCATACTGCTCTGCTGCATACATACATACATACATACATACAGACACGCATACTGCTCTGATGCATACATACATGCATACTGTGAGGTAGCGTGGTCAGCTGCGCTGCAGAAGACACGGGATCCAGGCACCAAGGGTCACAGCACACGGTTTAATATCCATACAAAAGTCCACAACAGTACACGTGTGCCTCCGTCCGAGACCGCAGGGAGTTGTATTCACTCCCTCACACCCAGCACACCCCGCCCTTGCTCCTGTTTCCTTTTATCCCTTCTTTCAGCCTGTAGGGAAACAGCATTAACCCTGGAGTGGAGTTGCTTTCTATCATGGAGTGAGCACAACCGGGGCGAGACATACCGGCCGTCATAGATAACCCCGGTCACAGTCTCACATACCCCCCCCTCAGTTCAAGCGCGCGGGGTTGAACTCCCGCCATCAAACACGGGCCGCGGGACAAGGCATCGGCGTTGCCCTGAAACCTACCGGCCCGGTGTTCAACCGTAAACCGGAAGTTCTGCAGAGAAAGGAACCACCGGGTAACCCGGGCATTCTGTTCCTTGGCGGACCTCATCCAGACCAGTGGAGAGTGATCCGTCACCAAGCGAAACTGTCGTCCCAGCAGGTAATAGCGTAGGGACTCCAAGGCCCACTTGATCGCCAGGGACTCCTTCTCCACTACGCTATAATTCCGCTCGGGAGGGGTGAGCTTCCTACTCAAGAAGGTGACGGGGTGTTCCTCCCCCTGAACCACCTGAGACAGCACTGCCCCCAGGCCGACCTCAGAGGCGTCAGTCTGTACTATAAACTCCTTCCGGAAATCAGGGTTGACAAGAACGGGCTGTCCGCACAGGACCCCCTTCAAGGCCCGGAAGGAGTCCTCGGCCTGCGGAGTCCAGCGCACCATGACGGACTTCTTACCTTTGAGAAGGTCCGTCAAGGGGGCTGATAGTCCCGCAAAATCTTTGACAAACCTACTGTAGTACCCCACGATACCCAGGAAGGCCCTAACCTGCTTCGTGGTCAGGGGTCTAGGCCACTTCTGGATCGCCTCAACCTTGTTAATTTGGGGCTTAATCACTCCTTGGCCTATCACGTAGCCCAAGTAGCGGGCTTCCGTGAGTCCCAACGCACATTTCTTGGGATTGGCTGTCAATCCGGCTGTTCGAAGCGCGTCCACCACCGCTTGTACCTGTTCCAAGTGGGTCTGCCACTCGGAGCTGTAAATAATGATGTCATCAAGGTACGCTGATGCATACGCCTGGTGGGGTTCCAGCACCAAGTCCATCAACCTCTGGAACGTGGCCGGAGCGCCATGTAACCCAAAAGGCAAGACAACATAGTGGAAGAGACCCTCCGGCGTAACAAAAGCGGTTTTCTCCTTGGCGGACTCCGTCAGTGGCACCTGCCAATACCCCTTGGTCAGGTCGAGCGTGGTGAAATATCGCGCCTGTCCCAGCCTATCAATCAGCTCATCCACCCGGGGCATGGGGTAGAGATCGAACTTGGATATTTCGTTCAATCTCCTAAAGTCATTGCAGAACCTTAAGGAGCCATCAGGTTTTGGTATTAGGACAATGGGACTAGCCCATTCACTCCGGGATTTTTCGATGACCCCCAGGCATAGCATTGTCTTCACTTCCTCTGATATGGCTTGTCTTCGAGCCTCCGGCACGCGGTATGACTTCAGGCGTACCTTCTGGTGAGGCTCGGTGACAATGTCATGTCGTATCAGACTTGTCCTACCCGGCAGCTCGGAGAAGACATCGGGGTTCTGCTGAACTAGCCGTCTGGCCTCTCGCCTCTGTTGCTTGGTGAGGGCTTCTCCAATCCTTACTTCCGGTTCGTCCTCTCCAGAGGTCGCTGGAGCCGGATGTGAACGACCCGAAGAGGAGGGAGATGGGGACAAATCAACCATCAGGCTTTCCCGTTCCTGCCAAGGTTTTAACAGGTTGACATGGTATATTTGTTCAGGTTTCCGCCTACCGGGCTGCAATACCTTATAGTTGACCACTCCGACTTTTTCCTTTATCTCGTAGGGGCCTTGCCACTGAGCCAGGAATTTACTCTCCGCCGTGGGGATTAAAACCAACACCCGATCCCCGGGTTTAAAGGTCCGCACGGTGGCTTGTCTATTGTAGCGGCCGCTTTGCGCGGCCTGGACCTCCTGTAAATGCTCCTTCACAATTGGCATGACCGCGCTTATGCGGTTCTGCATTCCTAAAATGTGTTCAATTACACTTTTATGGGGGGTGGGCTCTTGCTCCCATATTTCCTTTGCCAGGTCCAACAATCCCCGGGGATGTCGCCCGTATAACAACTCAAAGGGCGAAAACCCCGTGGATGCCTGTGGCACCTCTCGTATGGCAAACATCAAATAGGGAAGCATCATATCCCAGTCTTTCCCGTCTTTGGAAATCACCCTTCTGAGCATGGTTTTCAGGGTTTTGTTGAATCGTTCCACTAACCCGTCCGTCTGAGGATGATACACAGACGTACGCAACTGCTTGATCTGGAGTAGCCGGCATAGCTCTTTGGTCACTTTAGACATGAATGGGGTCCCCTGATCCGTAAGGATCTCCTTGGGCAACCCCACCCGGCAGAGCACAGCAAACAACTCCCGAGCTATAAGCTTCGCCGCAGTATGTCTGAGAGGTATCGCCTCTGGATACCGGGTGGCATAGTCAACAATCACTAGGATGTGTTGGTGCCCTCGAGCAGACTTTACGAGGGGCCCCACCAGATCCATCCCTATCTGTTCAAAAGGGACTTCTATAATGGGTAAGGGCACCAACGGACTGCGAAAGTGGGTCAGGGGTGCGGTAAGCTGACACTCCGGGCAGGTTTCGCAGAACCGTTTTACCTCCCCAAAGACCCCGGGCCAATAGAACCTTTGCAATATTCGCTCCTGCGTTTTCTTGATCCCTAGATGGCCACTCATCAGGTGTTTATGAGCCAAGTCGCGGACCCGCTGGCGATACGGCTGGGGCACCACCAACTGCTCTACCCCCACGCCCCGTAGTTCATCTACCCGGTAGAGTAAATCCTGCTTAAGAGCGAAATGGGGGTACCTTACCTGGGCACCGGGCAGCTGGGCCACCCCATCAACTACTGTCACCCGACTCCGGGCATGTAGTAATGTAGGGTCCTGGAGTTGGGCTGTCCCAAACGTATCCGGGGATGCCTCCAACTCCGGGATGGGTTCGACCGTCTCAGCCTCTCCTGCCAATACCTCTAGGGGCGACCTATCGGGTTCACATTCTGTCCCTATCATGGGGACCCCTACGGCAGGCGTCCCGGATTCAGGATTGTAGGGCTCAGGTCCCGTACTGGCCAATATCTGAAGGGACTTAGGAGGTCCCTTTCATAAAGTCCAAAAATAGGGCAGATCCCTTCCTAGGATCACGTCATAGGGAAGAGTGTCAATAAGTCCCACCTCATGTTGCACCTGACCGCAAGGTGCTGTGATGGTGACAGTCCCCGTGGGACAGTCTCGGCGGTCCCCATGTATGCAAACCACCCCCACGGTACGTCCTGTGGCCTTTACTTTAGCCCTTAGGGTTGATCGCACAAGGGTCACTAAGCTTCCGGAATCCAACAAGCCTGTAACCGGACATCCATTCACCTGTATTTGACACAAGTGGGGCTCAGTCTCTGGGGAGACCAGGTCAGCGGTACACACCACCTGAGCATACATTGAACCCCGCCGGGTAACCCCACAGTCCATGGGCTCCGTGGTGAGTGGACACTGGGCTTCCATATGTCCCACCCGCTGGCACCGCCAACATCTAATAGGGAAGGAAACCCCCTTGATGAGTTGTCGTTTAGGGTACAGAACCTTCCGGACCTCAGGGACGGCGGGCGCGGCCTCAGACGGGACGGTAGCGGACTCCTGCACCGGTGTCGGCGGTGGGTCATTGGCCCTAGGCTTGGAGGGGCCGGACCGACGGGCGGTACGCAAAGTCTCAGTGTCCCGTATCAAGTCCTGCGTAGCCACATGCCGCTCTACCAGGGACACTAATTGGTCCAGGGTACTCGGGTCGCCCTGTCCTACCCACCGTTGAATGGTGACGGGTAAAGTGCGCACAAAACGATCAACTACTACCCTTTCAACCATTTGCGCCGGGCTCAGAGTGTCAGGCTGCAACCACTTTTTTACGAGATGCAACAAGTCATAGGCCTGGGAGCGTACGGGTTTGGCTTCCTCATAGAACCACTGATTTACCCGCTGAGCCCGTACATAGGTATTCACCCCCAACCGAGCCAGTATTTCGGCTTTCAATCCGCATATTCTATGGCGTCCTCGGTACAGAGGTCCAGGTACGCTTTCTGGGGCTCCCCCATCAGATAGGGCGACAATACCTCAGCCCACTGGGGGGTCGGCAGCTTTTCCCGCTCGGCCACCCGTTCAAACACCGCCAGGAACGCTTCCACATCATCCCCCGGGGTCATCTTTTGCAACGCTTGTCTCACCGCTTTCCGGACGCTGCCGTTGTCACCCGGTCCCGGGGTTGTTGCTGCCGGTCCGGCACGGATCGACTTGGCCAGGAGAACCATCTGTTCTTGGTGTCTTTGTTCCTGCGCTTTCAAGGACTGGAGCAGGTGTGCATTGGTCTGTTGCTGCTGTGCATTAGCCTGTTGTTGCTGTGCATTAGCCTGAGCCAAATGCTTTAGTATCTCCTCCATGGCATCGCCGGGTTTGGGCTGTAGTATAGCTGCTTGAATCCAGGACATGTGCTACCGGGTCACCAGAAATGGAAGCTACACCTCACCGGGCTGGCATGCCCGCCGATTCTCCACCATATGTGAGGTAGCGTGGTCGGCTGCGCTGCAGAAGACACGGGATCCAGGCACCAAGGGTCACAGCACACGGTTTAATATCCATACAAAAGTCCACAACAGTACACATGTGCCTCCGTCCGAGACCTCAGGGAGTTGTATTCACTCCCTCACACCCAGCACACCCCGCCCTTGTTCCTGTTTCCTTTTAACCCTTCTTTCAGCCTGTAGGGAAACAGCATTAACCCTGGAGTGGAGTTGCTTTCTATCATGGAGTGAGCACAACCGGGGCGAGACATACCGGCCGTCATAGATAACCCCGGTCACAGTCTCACAAGACAGACACGCATATTGCTCTGCTGCATATATACATACATACATACAAACACGCATACTGCTCTGATGCATATATATATACATACAGATACGCATACTACTCTGCTGCATATATACATACATACAGACACGCATACTGCTCTGCTGCATATATACATACATACATACAGACACGTATACTGCTCTGCTGCATACATACAGACACGTATACTGCTCTGCTGCATACATACAGACAGACACACATATTGCTCTGCCGCATATATTTATATACAGACAGACACGCATACTACTCTGCTACATATATACATACATACAGACACGTATACTGCTCTGCTGCATACATACATGCATACATACAGACAGACACGCATATTGCTCTGCTGCATATATATATATATATATATATATATATATATATATACATACAGACACGCATACTGCTCTGCTGCATATATATATACATACATACAGACACGCATACTACTCTGCTACATATATACATACATACATAGACACGCATACTGCTCTGCTGCATATATACATACATACAGACACGCATACTGCTCTGCTGCATATATACATACATACAGACATGCATACTGCTCTGCTGCATATATACATACATACATACAGACACATATACTGCTCTGCTGCATACATACATACATACATACAGACACGCATACTGCTCTGATGCATACATACATACAGACACGCATATTGCTCTGCTTCATATATACATACATACATACAAACACGTATACTGCTCTGCTGCATACATACATGCATACATACAGACACGCATACTGCTCTGATGCATATATATATACATACAGACACGCATACTACTCTGCTACATATATACATACATACATACAGACACGCATACTGCTCTGCTGCATATATACATACATACATACAGACACGCATACTGCTCTGCTGCATATATACATACATACATACAAACACGCATACTGCTCTGCTGCATACATACATACAGACAGACACGCATACTGCTCTGCTGCATACATACATACATACAGACACGCATACTGCTCTGATGCATACATACATACATACAGACACGCATATTGCTCTGCTGCATATATACATACATACAGACACGCATACTGCTCTGCTGCATATATACATACATACAAACACGTATACTGCTCTGCTGCATACATACATGCATACTGTGAGGTAGCACGGTCGGCTGCGCAGCAGAAGACACGGGATCCAGGCATTAAGGTTCACAGCACACAGTTTTAATCCAAACAAAAGTCCACAACAATATAAACGTGCCTCTCCAGCAGAGAGCTCAGGGAGTTGTGTTCACTCCCTCACACCCGGCACACCTGCCCTTGTTCCTGATTCTATTTAACCCTTCCTTCAGCCTGTAGGGAAACAGCATTAACCCTAGAGTGGATTTACTTTCTATCATGGAGTGAGCACAACCGGGGCGAGACATACCGGCCGTCATAGATAATCCCGGTCACAGTCTCACAATACATACAGACACGCATACTGCTCTGATGCATATATATATACATACAGACACGCATACTACTCTGCTGCATATATACATACATACAGACACGCATACTGCTCTGCTGCATATATACATACATACATACAGACACGTATACTGCTCTGCTGCATACATACATACAGACACGTATACTGCTCTGCTGCATACATACAGACAGACACGCATATTGCTCTGCTGCATATATATATACAGACAGACACGCATACTACTCTGCTACATATATACATACATACAGACACAGAGACAAATAAGTAAAAGGTAAATCTTTATTGAAACCAAATTAAAACCAAAGAAGGGGGTGTAATTACAAGACAGTGCACAAGGTGGCGTACATAAACGGTGAGCAAAATCCTCTCTTTATATGTAGTTGGAGTTTTATTACAATTAAATATTTTTCTCCTTTCCCCCCCCCCCCCCTCCTTCCCTCCCCCCTCTTTTCCTTGGGTTCATTTGTCCCATTGCACTTGCACTTATATTAATAAGTTCCGAATATTTGGATAGTTTTTCACCTCGTAATTTTCCACTCTTCTTATTTTGCAGGGTTTTTGTCACATTAGTGTATGTATATGTTTGCACACCTCTCTGTACGTATGTATGGATTTGTATATATGTATATATATATATATATTTATTGTATATATATTTATACGTTCTTAACTTTATATGAATTTATTGGCATCACTCTATTTATCACAATGTATTTATATTGTATGGGGAAAAAATGTTTTTTACCTTTTTTATCTCTCTTTTGTTGATGGATGTTTTCTTTTTCTTGGTTTGGAAGATTATGGATTTCAAATCTTATATTATGCACACACTAGCATATGTATATATTTCCAATTGTTTATGTACTGATTCAGTACTAGTGCGTGTATAGACCTTCTGGAGACTTTTAAAAAATATACTTTTTTGCCATTTTTCGCCGTATCTTTGACATTCTGTATCAGCAGTTATTGTTTATGTGGTTGTAAAACACCAGTATAAATGTTATGTCACTCTTTGCCATATTTAATAGGTTTGTCACCTTTGTAGATCGGCTCTTCCTCTTATCGGACTAGTGCGCATGCGCTGTCCCCGTGTGGTGCTCAGACTGGGAGCGTATCTATAACACTGCGAGAGTTAGGGCGGACTTGCTTACGTCACACGCGTCACGTGAGGTTATCACGTGGGGCGGTGATGGTTGGGAGTGAATCCTTGTGCCCTCCGTAGTGATGACGCGCTTTTCCCGTCTGTGCGCTGCATTGGTGTGTACAATGCGCATGCGCCATTTAAGATGCTCCGATTGGTTGGGGCGCCGTATTTATGCTCTCACTTTGCCGATATGAAGCCACGCCCCCCTGACGAAGGCTAGCGCCGAAACGTGCGTAGGCGGGACCTGGCGTCATTTCAGCGGTGAGTTTAAGTGATCTCCGGCTTTACATCTCTCTTTTTATACAGTCTCTTTGAGCGTTACTACCCACCATGGGATTTATATCTTAACTGATTCATTTATATTGGGCTTTTCTGAGGCTGTAGTGAGTTTACTGTCTATGTACCGGACACTAGGATTTTGCTCACCGTTTATGTACGCCATCTTGTGCACTGTCTTGTAATTACACCCCCTTCTTTGGTTTTAATTTGGTTTCAATAAAGATTTACCTTTTACTTATTTGTCTCTGATTCGTTTCTGTGAATTGGTATTATATTATCTTTGAATCAGTTGTATATCCAGTCACTATAATCATGGGGTGGTGGTACTATCTCTCAATTTGACTGACCACAGAATTTTCTCCTCTTGGTTATTCTATTTTTGGTTGTAAATTTGTTTGATACATACAGACACGTATACTGCTCTGCTGCATACATACATGCATACATACAGACAGACACGCATATTGCTCTGCTGCATATATATATATATATATATATATACATACATACAGACACGCATACTACTCTGCTACATATATACATACATACATACAGACACGCATACTGCTCTGCTGCATATATACATACATACAGACACGCATACTGCTCTGCTGCATATATACATACATACAGACACGCATATTACTCTGCTACATATATACATACATACAGACACGCATACTGCTCTGCTGCATATATACATACATACAGACACGCATACTGCTCTGCTGCATATATACATACATACAGACACGCATATTACTCTGCTACATATATACATACATACATACAGACACGCATACTGCTCTGCTGCATATATACATACATACAGACACGCATACTGCTCTGCTGCATATATACATACATACAGACACGCATACTGCTCTGTTGCATATATACATACATACAGACACGCATACTGCTCTGCTGCATACATACATACATACAGACACGCATACTGCTCTGCTGCATATAAACATACATACATACAGACACGCATACTGCTCTGCTGCATATATACATACATACATACAGACACGCATACTGCTCTGCTTCATATATACATACATACATACAGACACGCATACTGCTCTGCTGCATATATACATACATACAGACACGCATACTGCTCTGCTGCATATATACATACATACATACAGACACGCATACTGCTCTGCTGCATATATACATACATGTATGACACCAATACCACAATAATGCGAAATTTTGCTTGTATAACAAAATAACCACCAATAATTAAGCAAGCAAAAAATAATAATGATTAAAAGGGGAAACCTTTATTCACAAAATAAGTTAAAAACACATCAAAACATGGAACCGCCCAGGTGACGGATGAAATATAAACGCATGGGGGTACAACACCAGTGGTAAAAATTAACACCACCATATACCACATCAATAAATATACAAATTATCAGTTTTATGTCTATGCATATTTGTCAATGAATACTATAGCCAAAAAGGGATACAAGTGTATCATACATAAAGAGTAATATAGACAAGGTAAAAAGGCTATATAGTAACAGCTTATAAAGCATGCATCATGACATCAAATTACCAAATGGAACAGGTGGTATCTGTGTAGCGACCCCCACCAACACTGACGCGCGTTTCGCAGCTCGTGTGCTTCGTCCAGGACACGAGCTGCGAAACGCGCGTCAGTGTTGGTGGGGGTCGCTACACAGATACCACCTGTTCCATTTGGTAATTTGATGTCATGATGCATGCTTTATAAGCTGTTACTATATAGCCTTTTTACCTTGTCTATATTACTCTTTATGTATGATACACTTGTATCCCTTTTTGGCTATAGTATTCATTGACAAACATGCATAGACATAAAACTGATAATTTGTATATTTATTGATGTGGTATATGGTGGTGTTAATTTTTACCACTGGTGTTGTACCCCCATGCGTTTATATTTCATCCGTCACCTGGGCGGTTCCATGTTTTGATGTGTTTTTAACTTATTTTGTGAATAAAGGTTTCCCCTTTTAATCATTATTATTTTTTGCTTGCTTAATTATTGGTGGTTATATATACATACATGTAGACACGCATACTGCTCTGCTGCATATATACATACATACAGACACGTATACTACTCTGCTGCATACATATAAACACACACCTTGCTCTGCGGGGCCCACACACGCGGCTCCGGGGGTCACACTCACGGCTCTGCGGGGCCCACACACGCACGGGGGGACAGGGAGGGGCGCGGAGGGAGTGATGTCCCACATACTGATCAGCTCACGGTGCAGATGGGGCCCACACAGCGCCGGAGGGAAGCGATGTGCTGGGGGTCGCTGGCAGGCACTGTGACTACTTCATCTGTGCGACCGAGCAGGACGCCGGGCGGTAGCTCCGCCCACAGATGATGCTCAATGCAGGAGAACACAGTGAATGCTGTGGTCTGCGGGCCTTAAAGGGCCAGCAGCCACAGTTTCCAGTGCCAAGGACTGCTGCCCCCGGGCCGACCGCAGGTAAGCCGAGCGGGACCGTGTGTGTGTGTGTGTGTGTGTGTGTGTACGTGTGTACATGCCGCGGGCAGGAGGGGGCGGAGCGAGCTGAGCGGGGAAGTGTGGGCTTCCTGCACGTAACTAGGATAAACATCGGGTTACTAACCAAAGCGCTTTGGTTGGATACCCGATGTTTATCTTGGTTACCAGCTTGTGGCAGGCTGCCAGCGATGGCTCCTGCACACTGTAGCTGTAAAAAGCCCTGCTTTTTGCTGCTAGAACCGTTCTCAAACGTATCTAGAACTATCGAGCTTTTGCAAAAAGCTCGAGTTCTAGTTCGATCTCGAACAGCCCCCAAAATCACTCGAGCCTAGAACTGGAGAACCTCGAACCTCGAACCGCGCTCAACTCTACTCCCGGCGCCCGCCGGCATCTCAGCTCCAGCCCGGCTCTCCTGCCTCCTGTTCTCCGCTCCCTGCCCTGGCTTCTGGCACCCGGGCCTCGCGCATGCGAATTAGGGCGTGCGCGCGGTCATTGACCCTCTCTTAAAGGGCCAGTGTCCTCCAAACAGGATATTGCAGAAGTAGGTAAAGGGTATATAGGGAGATCCTTTCCAAGTTGACGGGGCCTGTTCTTCATGTTTTGCCAAGCTAGGAGTCAGGTCCCTTTGTGTCTTGTGGTATACTTACCTATCTCTCTCCTAGAGCCGCTCCTGCCTCGCCAATCGGTCCTGACGATACCCGAACCCCGAACGGTGACGGCCAGCCATCCCGTCAGTCCATACCAACTCCGCTCCCTGTGGTGACCCGTCTTCTCGCTCCGTCGGTTCCGGATCTGCCTGATGTCATCTCGGCCTCCAAACCTGAGCTCCGTCACCCGGATTGCCTTCCGTGACTCCGTGGTCCCAGGGACTTCTCCACTCCTCTGTACGGACTGTCCTACTACCCGTAGTGCTCCGGCTACCGGGCACCTTGCCCTCGGTGAGGTGTTCCGCCCAGTGGATCCACCTTCCGGGTCTGCCCGTCCACCTGGCCCTAACAGTAACACTAGCAAACACTCAGTGTACCTAGTGGCATCCTAAACGTGGCTATTGGACTTTGCTATAGTCCCACTAGTGCAAAGATATTTGCAGCACCTCTGCCTGCTTTGCACACTCCAACTCATTATAACTAAGCCATTATACTAGCAAACACTCAGTGTACCTAGTGGCATCCTAAACGTGGCCATTGGACTTTGCTATAGTCCCACTAGTGCAAAGATATTTGCAGCACCTCTGCCTGCATTGCACACTCCAACTCATTATAACTAAGCCATTATACTAGCAATTTTTGCTGCCAGTTTAAGGGCCGTAGTTGCATTGTCAGGGATATTTATTCTTTATTATTCTGCTGTTAATAAAGCTAGACCAACGCTGCAATTTACACCACCTCTCAATTTTTACTACCACATTTTCAGTGCACAATCTTGTCGCAATTAACATGAGTGGCAAAATGACAGATGCTGGTGGAAAGGGGAAGAGGCGTGGTGGAAAAGGTAAAAAAGGTTTTGTCCGTGGGGAAGGTGGCAAAGCTCCATTATCATCTGCTGAAGATAGACCATCTACCAGCAAAAGTAAGATGTCTACTACTTACCGTGGACAATCTGATGTGCTCCCTTTTTTACGGACACGAACAACAGGAACAAAGGTAGATGATGGCCAAAAAAGGAAAATGCTTGAATGGATCTCAAGTGGTCCAACAAGTGCCCTCTCAGCCACTTCAAGTACCGCATCCAAAAAGCACCAGTCCTCTGAGTTGTCATCCCAATCAAACTTGCTTTCTCCCAG
The DNA here is from genome assembly GCF_048569485.1 of Anomaloglossus baeobatrachus. Lineage (NCBI taxonomy): Eukaryota > Metazoa > Chordata > Amphibia > Anura > Aromobatidae > Anomaloglossus > Anomaloglossus baeobatrachus. Next base: position 353,792,974 of record NC_134354.1, read on the forward strand.
CTCTGAAGTCTCCATCAGCCCTGCACAGTATGGTGGAACTGAGATGGCTGAGTCTGCAGAGCTGTTCAGTCACACTATAGCCTGGGAATCAGAGGTCTGCTCCCAAGCTACAGTGAGTACAGAACAGGAAATGGTCTGAAGTGATGCCCAGAACCTTTGTGACTCTGATTCAGGCCGTGAGGACCAAGTTTCTGAGCATAATGTTGACCCTTTGTCACAAACTGTAACACCTGTGGTTATAGACAATGAGGAACATACTGATGACGATGAGACGCAGATACCCGATTGGGATGACAACTTAAATATTCGGTCAGGGCAAGAAGAGGTTCGGTCTGACGGGGAGGGGAGTGCAAACACAACAATTGATGATGAAGTTCTAGATCCCACCTACTGTCAACCCACAGTCAGGCCCTTGAGGAGGTCAACAGAGGTGGTGGAGGAGGATGCAACTGATGACGAAGTTACCTTGCGCCTTCCTGGACAAAGTCGGAGTACTGGTAGCACGTCTACAACTGCATCCTCAGCCACCACTCTGCCTCTGAGCACTAGTCGGGTTGGATCAACAGGTCGCATGCCTTCTAAGCCTTGCCTAGCCTGGTCCTTTTTTGACATAGAAAAAGTTCGCCTAAATTATGTGATCTGTAAAATTTGTCATGGTTCTCTTAGTAGAGGTCAAAACCTCAGCAGTTTGACAACTTCTTCCATGAATCATCACATGAATAAATATCATATGTCCCGGTGGGAAGCTCACCGTGCTACAATGCGGCCTAGCGGAGCGAACCATCCACCGCCTGCCCCTTCCAGTGCATCCGCACGCTCTTCATCTTCTAGGACTGTGGGGACAGCTGTCACACCTGTTTTTCCACACACAACTTCCACCACTGTAACCGCAACAGGCAGTTTGCATGGTAGGTCGTCAGTTGGTTTGGAAGGGGAAACAAGTGAGTGTGTACAGCTCTCTCAGACATCGATAGCACCAACGTTGGATGAAGGCAACATCATGTCTCCGCCTGCACTTTCCTCACAAACCTGCATTTTTCCAGGGACACCCTACTCAACACCGTCTACACACAGCAGCCAGATCCCTGTCCCTCAGATGTGGTCAAATAAAAGGCCACTTCCTACGACCCATGACAAAGCTAAGAGGTTGACTCTATCCCTCTGTAAGCTCTTGGCTACCGAAATGCTGCCTTTCCGCCTAGTGTACACACAGGATTTTAGAGACCTTATGTCTGTCGCTGTGCCCCAGTTCCAGATGCCTAGTCGCCACTACTTCTCTAAGAAAGGTGTGCCCGCGCTACACCAGCATGTCGCACACAACATCATTGCTTCCTTGAGAAACTCTGTGTGTCAACGTGTGCATTTCACCACCGATACTTGGACCAGTAAGCATGGACAGGGACGTTACATGTCACTGACTGGGCACAGGGTAACTATGGTGATAGATGGTGAAGGGTCTGCTGCACAAGTCTTGCCGTCCCCACGACTTGTGTGTCAATCCTCTGTCTGTCCAAGTTCCGCCACTGCTTCTGCCTCCTCCACTTCATCTGGGTCCTCCACCTCTGCCCCAAGCCTGCCTGGTCAGGCCACCAGCGTTCTCACTGCGCAGAAGGAATCACGCACCCCTCATTACTATGCTGGCAGCAGAGCGCAACGGCATCAGGCGGTCTTTAGCTTGACATGTCTTGGGAATAAGAGTCACACAGCTGAGGAGTTGTGGTCAGCTCTGCGGTCCGAGTTTAATAAATGGTTGTCTCCACTCAACCTGCAGCCTGGTAAGGCCGTGTGCGACAATGCTGCAAACCTGGGTGCGGCCCTTCGCCTGGGCAAGGTGACACACGTACCTTGTATGGCTCACGTGTTGAACCTTGTCGTGCAACAATTTTTAACACACTATCCCGGCCTAGATGGCCTTCTGAACAGGGCACGAAAACTGTCTGCTCACTTCCGCCGTTCAAGCGCCGTAGCTGAGCGACTTGCATCGCTCCAGAAGTCTTTCGGCCTGCCGGTTCATCGCCTGAAATGCGATGTGGCGACACGCTGGAATTCAACTCTCCACATGTTACAGCGACTGTGGCAGCACCGCCGAGCCCTGGTGCAATACGCCATGACGTATAGCCTGGGCCAACGAGATGCAGAGGTGGGGCAGATCACCCTGATGGAGTGGTCTCAGATCAAGGACCTATGCACCCTTCTGCACAGTTTCGACATGGCGACGAATGTGTTTAGCGCTGACAATGCCATTATCAGCATGACAATTTTTAGTCATTTACATGCTGGAGCACACGCTAAACACTATTCGGAGTCAGGGGGTGGGACAACAGGAAGGGGAGGAACTACAGGAGGATTTATATGCGCAAGACACAACAACATCACCAAGGTCCAGATGTTCATCATCACCAACGCGGCAGGCATGGGACCATGGGGGACAGGGATCAACAAGGGCGCATGGTAGCAGGCGAGATGTTGAGGAAGGTGCAGGAGAACATGAAGAAATGGAGGATGAACTGTCCATGGACATGGAAGACTCAGCAGATGAGGGAGACCTTGGTCAAATTTCAGTTGAAAGAGGTTGGGGGGAGATGTCAGAGGAAGAAAGAACGGTTAGGACCTCTATGCCACAAATACAGCGTGGACTTGGTCCGCATTGCTGCGCAAGACACATGAGTGCCTTCTTGTTGCCCTACCTCCAACATGACCCTCGTATTGTCAAAATTAGAAGTGATGATGACTACTGGCTTGCAACACTATTAGATCCCCGGTACAAGTCCAAATTTTGTGACATAATTCCAGCCATAGAAAGGGACGCACGTATGCAGGAGTATCAGCAGAAGCTGTTACTCGATCTTAGCTCGGCATTTCCACCAAACAACCGTGCAGGTGCAGGGAGTGAATCTCCCAGTTGTAACTTGACAAACATGGGACGGTCTCGTCATCTTCAACAGTCTACCCGTACCAGTAGGACCGTATCTGGTGCTGGTAACAGCAATTTTATGGAATCTTTTCATAATTTTTTTAGACCCTCTTTTGCAAGGCCACCAGAGACAACAAGTCTGACACATAGTCAACGGCTGGAGAGGATGATACAGGAGTATCTCCAATTGAACATCGATGCCATGACTTTGCAAATGGAGCCTTGCTCCTTTTGGGCTTCAAATCTAGAAAAATGGCCAGAGCTCTCCAGTTACGCCTTGGAGATTTTGTCGTGTCCAGCTGCCAGCGCTGTCTCTGAACGTGTCTTCAGTGCTGCTGGGTGTGGGCTGACAGATAAGCGCACGCGTCTGTCCAGTGACAATGTGGACAGACTGACGTTCATCAAAATGAACAAGTCATGGATCCAGAAGGAATTTACTACCCCTGTGTCATCCTGGGGAGAGTAAATGCTTGTGGATTTGGAATGTGCTTGATGCAAATCAAAACACCCTGTTTGCAACTAGGGCACAAGTGCTGCCACTGATGGGGTGGGTGTCTGTGTGGCCCAATTTTTTTAAAAAAGGGAGACTCCGCTTGGAGTAACCCTTACTTACATTGTTTTTAAAAGAAGCCAAGATGAACAGAGCTGGGATCAGCAAAGACTTTGCTACCTACCCCGGTGTCATCCTGGGGACGGTTAAGAATAGCATATTTTTGAATGTGCTTGATGCAAATCTAGCTGTGAATTGTACAACTGGGGCACAACTGCTGCCACTGAAGGGGTGGGTGTGTGTGGGGCCCAATTTTTGGAAAAAAGGAAGACTCCGCTTGGAGTAACCCTTGCTTACATTGTTTTTAAAAGAAGCCAAGATGAACAGAGCTGGGATCAGCAAAGACTTTGCTACCTACCCCGGTGTCATCCTGGGGACGGTTAAGAATAGCATATTTTTGAATGTGCTTGATGCAAATGTAGCTGTGAATTGTACAACTGGGGCACAACTGCTGCCACTGAAGGGGTGGGTGTGTGTGGGGCCCAATTTTTGAAAAAAAGGGAGACTCCGCTTGGAGTAACCCTTGCTTACATTGTTTTTAAAAGAAGCCAAGATGAACAGAGCTGGGGTTAGAAAAGACTTTGCTACCTACCCCGGTGTCATCATGGGGACGGTTAATTATGGCGTATTTTTAAATGTGCTTGATGCAAATCAAAACATCCTGTTTGCAACTAGGGCACAAGTGCTGCCACTGATAAGGTGTCTGTGTGGCCCAATTTTTTGAAAAAAGGGAGACTCCGCTTGGAGTAACCCTTACTTACATTGTTTTTAAAAGGAGCCAAGATGAACAGAGCTGGGATCAGCAAAGACTTTGCTACCTACCCCGGTGTCATCCTGGGGACGGTTAAGAATAGCATATTTTTGAATGTGCTTGATGCAAATGTAGCTGTGAATTGTACAACTGGGGCACAACTGCTGCCACTGAATGGGTGGGTGTGTGTGGGGCCCAATTTTTGGAAAAAAGGAAGACTCCGCTTGGAGTAACCCTTACTTACATTGTTTTTAAAAGGAGCCAAGATGAACAAGTCATGGTTCAGCAAAGACTTTGGTACCTACCCCGGTGTCATCCTGGGGACGGTTAAGAATAGCATATTTTTGAATGTGCTTGATGCAAATCTAGCTGTGAAGTGTACAACTGGGGCACAAGTGCTGCCACTGAAGGGGTGGGTGTGTGTGTGGCCCAATTTTTGGAAAAAAGGGAGATTCCGCTTGGAGTCACCATGCGGTGTTTTACATGATTTTAGAAGGGCGTGTCATGCCTATATCTGTGTCTCGAGAAATGGGGGGGAGCCAGCACTGCTTATGAGTGGCATGCAGCAATGAAAAAGTAAAAAGTGTAATATTCACAAATTCATTCCTACTGTAACAATTCAATGAGATTTTTGGCAAATAATTGATCAATGATTTGAGCCCCCCTGCCCCGTCACGGCAAATCTCTATAAGGGGGGTCCCTACACTACAGTTATAATATACAAACGTACCATGAGGTCTAGTATAATGCGCAGGACCATATAGGAACATCACCTACCTGAGAAGTGTCAGAACCGCTCCCATGCTGCAAGGGCTGACAACTGCGAGTAGATGGGCAGTCCAGGTGCCAGCGTGTGCGGCAGAACCACACACACCAGCACAATGTCAGAACTAGCAACCACAGTGTCAGACCAGCAGACATGGATGAAGGGCGGAACAGCCCCAGGCAGGTGGTGCTTAAGTAATAATGCCTAAGGAACAGGAGGCGGTGGCTGTATGTGAACAGGCACCAACATAAATTTTGATGGCAACAGAAGGAATTTGCAAACCACACTGGGCGTGCACGGCATGGTGGCAGTCAACCACCTGACCAATAAACGAGAAATGGGGGGGAGCCAGCACTGCTTATGAGTGGCATGCAGCAATGAAAAAGTAAAAAGTGTAATATTCACAAATTCATTCCTACTGTAACAATTCAATGAGATTTTTGGCAAATAATTGATCAATGATTTGAGCCCCCCTGCCCCGTCACGGCAAATCTCTATAAGGGGGGTCCCTACACTACAGTTATAATATACAAACGTACCATGAGGTCTAGTATAATGCGCAGGACCATATAGGAACATCACCTTTGGTGTGTGTGGTTCTGCCGCACACACTGGCACCTGGACTGCCCATCTACTCGCAGTTGTCAGCCCTTGCAGCATGGGAGCGGTTCTGACACTTCTCAGGTAGGTGATGTTCCTATATGGTCCTGCGCATTATACTAGACCTCATGGTACGTTTGTATATTATAACTGTAGTGTAGGGACCCCCCTTATAGAGATTTGCCGTGACGGGGCAGGGGGGCTCAAATCATTGATCAATTATTTGACAAAAATCTCATTGAATTGTTACAGTAGGAATGAATTTGTGAATATTACACTTTTTACTTTTTCATTGCTGCATGCCACTCATAAGCAGTGCTGGCTCCCCCCCATTTCTCATTTATTGGTCAGGTGGTTGACTGCCACCATGCCGTGCACGCCCAGTGTGGTTTGCAAATTCCTTCTGTTGCCATCAAAATTTATGTTGGTGCCTGTTCACATACAGCCACCGCCTCCTGTTCCTTAGGCATTATTACTTAAGCACCACCTGCCTGGGGCTGTTCCGCCCTTCATCCATGTCTGCTGGTCTGACACTGTGGGGGCTAGTTCTGACATTGTGCTGGTGTGTGATGTTCTGCCGCACACGCTGGCACCTGGACTGCCCATCTACTCGCAGTTGTCAGCCCTTGCAGCATGGGAGCGGTTCTGACACTTCTCAGGTAGGTGATGTTCCTATATGGTCCTGCGCATTATACTAGACCTCATGGTACGTTTGTATATTATAACTGTAGTGTAGGGACCCCCTTATAGAGATTTGCCGTGACGGGGCAGGGGGGCTCAAATCATTGATCAATTATTTGCCAAAAATCTCATTGAATTGTTACAGTAGGAATGAATTTGTGAATATTACACTTTTTACTTTTTCATTGCTGCATGCCACTCATAAGCAGTGCTGGCTCCCCCCCATTTCTCGTTTATTGGTCAGGTGGTTGACTGCCACCATGCCGTGCACGCCCAGTGTGGTTTGCAAATTCCTTCTGTTGCCATCAAAATTTATGTTGGTGCCTGTTCACATACAGCCACCGCCTCCTGTTCCTTAGGCATTATTACTTAAGCACCACCTGCCTGGGGCTGTTCCGCCCTTCATCCATGTCTGCTGGTCTGACACTGTGGGGGCTAGTTCTGACATTGTGCTGGTGTGTTTGGTTCTGCCGCACACGCTGGCACCTGGACTGCCCATCTACTCGCAGTTGTCAGCCCTTGCAGCATGGGAGCGGTTCTGACACTTCTCAGGTAGGTGATGTTCCTATATGGTCCTGCGCATTATACTAGACCTCATGGTACGTTTGTATATTATAACTGTAGTGTAGGGACCCCCCTTATAGAGATTTGCCGTGACGGGGCAGGGGGGCTCAAATCATTGATCAATTATTTGCCAAAAATCTCATTGAATTGTTACAGTAGGAATGAATTTGTGAATATTACACTTTTTACTTTTTCATTGCTGCATGCCACTCATAAGCAGTGCTGGCTCCCCCCCATTTCTCGTATATCTGTGTCTCCTCCTCTTTTTCCTTGTCCTGCTCTTTTGTTTTCTCATGAGTATATGTCCTTGTCACTTTCTCATGTGTTTGTGTCGTGTTGTGAGTTGTTTGTCACCTTTTGGACACCTTTGAGGGTGTTTTCTTGGTGTTTTTATGTGTTTGTGAATGCCTGCCATTGTTTCCTATGCGGTTCGAGTTCGGTTCGACGAACCGAACTCGAACGGGACTTCCGTTCGGCGAACCGACCTCGAGCCGAACCGGGACCGGTTCGCTCACCTCTAGTTCTTAGTGCGTCCGTGCTTGCATTTAAATACCGCACGTGTGTGCCTGTCGGTGGCAGCGTACAGGTGCACGATTTGCACAAACTATTATATAACGCACAAGTCTAGTGTATAATACACGTCAGTCAGCAGTGTCTGATAGTGTCAGACTTCTCAGTAATTGTCGCTCCTAAAAACCTGTTAGGTTCTTAGTGTGTCCGTGCTTGCATTTAAAAACCGCACGTGTGTGGCAGTCGGTAGCAGCGTCAGGCTCCATATTGTCCCTGGATAGAGACGTGCATGATGGCCTGTAAACCTGAAGTGCCCATTGTAAGGAAGTGGGTCTATTGTAGTATAGCCCTTAGGCAGGGCAGCCAAAAATTTGGAGGCTCCACATTGTCCCTGGATAGAGATGTGCATGAGGGCCTCAAAACATTGTTCCCATTGCAAAGGAGCGGGTCTCCTGTCGTTGTAATGCCCATTCTGAAAGAATGGGCGAAAAAATTTACCACTGGGGGTATACCTGAAACAACGGCCTAACTATTGTAACGGTCATCATGATGGCGCATGAGGAGAAGGAGGAGCAGTCCAGCGATTAGCCAAAGTCCAGAAGTGTGTTACCATGGGTGAGTGGAGGTACATGGCAAATTCCCGCTACAAACTTTAAATTCCGCTGTCATTTGCTGGTGGTCTGGTGAAGTCTGGCCCAATCCAACCCTTGTTCATCTTGATCAGAGTCAGCCTGTCAGCATTTTCAGTTGACAGGCGGGTGCGTTTATCTGTAATGATTCCACCTGCGGCACTAAAAACACGCTCTGACAAAACGCTAGCGGCAGGGCAGGCCAGGACTTCCAAGGCGTAGAGAGCCAATTCATGCCACGTGTCCAGCTTGGATACCCATTAATTGTAAGGCACAGAGGAATGTCGGAGTACAGTTGTTTGATCTGCAAGGTACTCCTTGAGCATCTGGGCAAACTTAGGATTTCTTGTGGCACTACCCCGCACCTCAGGGGCTGTGGTATGTGAGGGGCTGAGAAAACTGTCCCACATCTTAAAGACTGTTCCCCTACCTCTGGCGGATTGGACTTGTGCCCCTCTCGGCTGTACGCCTTGGTTGTCCACTGATTCCTGACCTATGCCGCTAGCGTTTTGTGAGGGGAATGCTTTGCCTACTTCCATGACTATGGCCTTCTGGAACTGCTGCATTTTGCCTGACCTCTCCGCCTCGGGAATAAGAGACATAAAGTTCTCCTTTTAGCGTGGGTCTAACAGTGTTACCAACCAGTAATGATTGTCGGCCAAGATGTTCTTAACGCGAGGGTCACGAGACAGGCAGCTTACCATAAAGTCAGCCATGTGTGACAGACTCTTAACAGCCATCACTTCAGTATCCTGACCAACACGATGACTGAACATGCTGTCCTCCTCCTCCTCCTCCTCCTCATCATCTACCCTGTCCTCTGGCCAGCCACGCTGAACCGAGGATATGACTGCATGTCATATCCTCAATTTGGCCGGAGAGTTGCTCCATGTCTTCATCCTCCTCCTCGTCATAGTCCTCCACTGCACGTTGTGATGAGACGAGGCTGGGCTGTGTGTTATCACCCACACCCACTACTGTTTCTTGCTCCAACTCATCGCGCTCCGCCTGCAATGCATCATGTTTGTTTTTGAGCAGAGACCATTTTAGAAGGCAGAGAAGCGGTATGTTGACGCTAATAATGTCTTCATCGCCGCTCACCATCTTGGTGGAGTCCTCAAAGTTTTGGCGGATGGTACATAGGTCGGACATCCGTCTCCACTCCTCAGGTGTTATGTATGGAGTTTGACCCATTTCCCTACGGCTTAGGTGATGCAGGTACTCAACAACTGCCCTCTTCTGCTCACATATCCTGACCAACATGTGCAGAGTTGAATTCCAACGCGTGGGGACATCATACACCAGTCTGTGAGCCGGAAGATGCAAATGGCGCTGAAAGCCCGACAAGGCCGGCTGAAGCAGTAGGTGACTTTCGAAAATGTGCAGACAGGCGGCGAACTTCAAAATATATAGTTCCCTTAAATACAAAAGCAAAAGACCAAACTATGGAGAAAAAAGTAACACATTCAATATAAACTTCAATTTAAGCAAAATCCCTTTGTAGGAATAAAACTGATAAAATATGTAATAAAAATTGTAAATGTTTCATTAACCAAAAATACTTTCCTTCAGCAATAAAAAGGCCCCGTCAGTCACAATTCTGCTCTGCTAGCCAATACACAGTAACTTTCCATCAGGTTTCATAGAGTAGTGGTCATCATGTCTTCTTAACACGCAGAAGCTCCTGCGTTCAGTCCCCAGTAAAACCCATGTGTTCTTGGTGTTGAAATAATACCCGATTAAACTACAATATATGAAGTTCTTGGCTTTGTTGCCGAATGACGGGGTGTTTTGGCTTCCATCACAAACAGAACTACAAATTATTTTTTTTTTTCCCCTGGCGGTCAAAACTCGTCTCTAAATGCCATTACTTTGCATGATTTCACAGGTTTCGTAGTGGAGTGGTCATCACGTCTACTTCACACGCAGAAGGTCCTGGGTTCAATCCTCAGTAAAAACAAGCCATTTTCACTGTTGAAGTAATTTGCTATCAACCTGTAATATATGAAATTCTTAATTTTGTTGCCAACTGATAATATATTTTGGCTTCCATCACCAAGAGAACTACGATTTTGGGTTTCTTTTTTATTGACCATTTTAGCAGAAAACATAATCCCATATTATAAAAATCCTGTTTGTTTCAAAATATATAGTTCCTTTAACCCCTTCACCCCCAGCCACTAAAACACCCTAATGACCGGGCCATTTTTTGCAATTCTGACCAGTGTCACTTTGACAGGTTATAACTCTGGAACGCTTCAACGGATCCTGGCAATTCTGAGATTGTTTTTTCGTGACATATTGTACTTCATGTCATTGGTAAATTTAAACCGATAATTTTTGCGTTTATTTGTGAAAATTTAGGAAATTTTGCAAAAATGTTGAAAATTTTGCAATTTTCACACTTTGAAAATTTATGCCCATAAATCTGAGAGATATGTCACACATAATAGTTACTAAATAAACTTTCCCACTTGTCTACTTTACATCAACGCAATTTTCGAAACAAATTTTTTTTCCGTTAGGAAGTTAGAAGGGGTCAAAGGTCATCAGCGATTTCTGATTTTTCCAACAAAATTTAGAAAATAATTTTTTTTAGGGACCACATCACATTTGAAGTGACTTTGAGAGACCTAGGTGACAGAAAATACCCAAAAGTGACCCCATTCTAAAAACTGCACCCCTCACTCTGCTCAAAACCACATCCAAGAAGTTTATTAACCCTTTAGGTGCTTCACAGGAACCAAAGCAATGTGGAAGGAAAAAATGAAAATTTTACTTTTTAACACAAAAATATTACTTTAGCCATAAAATTTTCATTTTCACAAGGGAGAAAAGAGAAAGTGCACCCTACAATTTATTGTGCATTTTCTCCTGAGTACGCTGATACCTCATATGTGGTAAAAATCAATTGTTTGGGCGCACAGCGGAGCTCGGAAGGGAAGGAGCGCCATTTGAATTTTTGAACGCAAAATTAGCTGCACTCATTAGCGGACGCCATGTCGGGTTTGAAGACCCCCTGAGGTGCCTAAACAATGGAGCTCCCCCACAAGTGACCCCATTTTGGAAACTAGAGCCCTCAAATAATTTTTCTAGATGTTTGGTGAGCACTTTGAACACCTGGGGGCTTCACAGAAGTTTAGAACGTTGAGGCGTGAAAAGAAAAAATTTTTTTTTTACCACAAAACGGTTGCTTCAACTAGGTAGCTTTTTTTCCACAAGGGTATCAGGAAAAAATGCACCATAAAATGTATTGTGCATTTTCTCCTGAGTACGCAGATACCTCATATGTGGTGGAAATCAAATGTTTGGACACACGGCAGTGCTCGGAAGGCAAGGAGCGCCATTTGAATTTTTGAGTGCAAAATTAGCTGCACTCATTAGCGGACGCCATGTCGGGTTTGAAGACCCCCTGAGGTGCCTAAACAAAGGAGCTCCCCCACAAGTGACCCCATTTTGGAAACTAGAACCCTCAAATAATTTTTCTAGATGTTTGGTGAGCACTTTGAACACCTGGGGGCTTCACAGAAGTTTAGAACGTTGAGCCGTGAAAAGAAAAAAAAAATTTTTTAACCACAAAACTTGCTTCAACTAGGTAGCTTTTTTTTCACAAGGGTATCAGCAAAAAATTCACCATAAAATTTATAGTGCATTTTTTCCTGAGTACGCAGATACCTCATATGTGGTGGAAAGTAATTGTTTGGGCGCATGGCGGGGCTCAGAAGAGAAGGAGCGCCATTTGACAGCAAAATTGGTTGGAATCATTAGCGGACGCCATGTCACGTTTTGGAGACCCCTTATGCTGCCTAAACAGTGGAGCTCCCCCACAAGTGACCCCATTTTGGAAACTAGACCCCTCAAGGAGTTTTTCTAGATGTTTAGCGAGCCCCAAGGGGCTCCACAGAAGTTGATAATGTTGAGCCATGAATACAATTTTTTTTTTTTCACCACAAAACTGTCATTTGAACCAGGTAGCTTTTTTTTCCACAAGGGTATCTGGAAAAAATGCACCATAAAACGTATTGTGCAATTTCTCCTGAGTACGCAGATACCTCATATGTGGTGGAAAGTAATTGTTTGGGCGCATGGCGGGGCTCAGAATAGAAGGAGCGCCATTTGACAGCAAAATTGGTTGGAATCATTAGCGGACGCCATGTCACGTTTGGAGGCCCCCTATGGTGCCTAAACAGTGGAGCTCCCCCACAAATTACCCCATTTCGGAACTAGACCCCTCAAGGAATTTATCTAGATGTTTGGTGAGCCCCTTATACCCCCAGGGGCTCCACAGAAGTTGATAACGTTGAACCGTGAAAATTATTATTTTTTTAACCACAAAATTTTTGTATCAACCAGGTAGCTTTTTTTTTTACAACGGTACCAGGAAAAAATGTACCATAAAACGTATTGTGCAATTTTTCCTGAGTACGCAGATACCTCATATGTGGTGGAAAGTAATTGTTTGGGCACATGGTGGGGTTCAGAAGAGAAGGAACGCCATTTGACTTTTCAAACGCACAGACGCAGTGCACTGATCGGCTGCTGCAGGACGCACGGTCGGATGAGATACAAAAAGCATTGGGGATACGGAAAAAAAAAAGGTCACGCCAAAAATTGAGCAGGGATGCAGATCCGTTATGTGCATCCCTGATCAGAGCTTGGCGGGACGCACAGACTGATGCGATACAAAAAGCATCGCAAATACGGAAAAAGTCACGCCAAAAATTGAGCAGGGATGCCGATCCGTTATGTGCATCCCTGATCAGCGCTTGGTGGGACGCACGGACGCATGCGATACAAAAAGCGTCGTGAATACGGAAAAAAGTCATGCCAAAAATTGAGCAGGGATGCCGATCCGCTATGTGCATCCCTGATCAGCGCTCGGCGGGACGCACGGACGGATGCGATACAAAAAGCGTCGCAAATACGGAAAAAAGTCACGCCAAAAACTGACCACGGATGCAGATCCGTTATCTGCATCCCTGATCAGCGCTTGGTGGGACGCACGGAAGGATGAAGTGTAAAAATGGACAGGATACAAGAAAAAAAAAAGTTATACTCACAGTACCAAGAGGACTGACCAGAAGAGCTGCAGAGGAACAAGAAGGCAGTGAGATAGACAGCTTTAGGCTATGTCCGCACGTTGCTTTTTACCTGCTTTTTTGCTGCTTTTTCAACTGCAGCATATAATGGCAAAATGGTTGTGTTCTGCTTTTCAAGCAAAGTCTATGGGAATTTGGGTTTCTTGTCCGCACTATGCAGTTCAAACTGCAGCCTTTTTGTTGCAGAACTTTGGTCAAAAACTCAGCTTTGCAGTGCAAAACCCAAATGGCAAAAACAATTGACATGTCAGTTGTTTTTGCCATTTGGGTTTTGCTCTAGCAGGATACAGCTAAACCCTGCATGATATAAGGTGGAGTACGGCTTGGCAGCCCGCCTGATCTAATAGAAGGGCGTTACCTAATAGGCTGCGGGTTTGTGACTGTGTCATCTGCATGTGAACAGCGCTCTATGCAAGCCACTTGTGTGCAGTTTTATCATCTAGCAGTCACCTCCCCTCCATTCCATGAAGGTGTGTGTGTGATCTGCTTCTCCTGCACCTGTGATGCCTTCACTTAGTGGGGGTTTAGCTGTATCCTGCTAGAGCATCAGTTTTTGGCCAGGGCGATGTACACACTGCAGCCCAACTTGCTGTGAGTAATACTTGATTTTTGGAGGACATTATCCTCTTATTGTTGCTTTTTTTATATTTAGTGTAGGGACCTACAGACATGAGGTCCCTTGACGAGGGTGTAGGCTTACGTTTTATGGCCATAAATACCAACAAAAACCTCATATTTTTTTGTTTGTACAGGATACAGCCAGGCCCCTTTCTGTTGGGCCTTGCATTGTAGAGTGTCTGTCCGTGCATGATATACAGTGGAGTACGGCTTGGCAGCCCGCCTGATCTAATAGAAGGGCGTTACCTAATAGGCTGCGGGTTTGTGACTGTGTCATCTGCATGTGAACAGCGCTCTATGCAAGCCACTTGTGTGCAGTTTTATCATCTAGCAGTCACCTCCCCTCCATTCCATGAAGGTGTGTGTGTGATCTGCTTCTCCTGCACCTGTGATGCCTTCACTTAGTGGGGGTTTAGCTGTATCCTGCTAGAGCATCAGTTTTTGGCCAGGGCGATGTACACACTGCAGCCCAACTTGCTGTGAGTAATACTTGATTTTTGGAGGACATTATCCTCTTATTGTTGCTTTTTTTATATTTAGTGTAGGGACCTACAGACATGAGGTCCCTTGACGAGGGTGTAGGCTTACGTTTTATGGCCATAAATACCAACAAAAACCTCATATTTTTTTGTTTGTACAGGATACAGCCAGGCCCCTTTCTGTTGGGCCTTGCATTGTAGAGTGTCTGTCCGTGCATGATATACAGTGGAGTACGGCTTGGCAGCCCGCCTGATCTAATAGAAGGGCGTTACCTAATAGGCTGCGGGTTTGTGACTGTGTCATCTGCATGTGAACAGCGCTCTATGCAAGCCACTTGTGTGCAGTTTTATCATCTAGCAGTCACCTCCCCTCCATTCCATGAAGGTGTGTGTGTGATCTGCTTCTCCTGCACCTGTGATGCCTTCACTTAGTGGGGGTTTAGCTGTATCCTGCTAGAGCATCAGTTTTTGGCCAGGGCGATGTACACACTGCAGCCCAACTTGCTGTGAGTAATACTTGATTTTTGGAGGACATTATCCTCTTATTGTTGCTTTTTTTTATATTTAGTGTAGGGACCTACAGACATGAGGTCCCTTGACGAGGGTGTAGGCTTACGTTTTATGGCCATAAATACCAACAAAAACCTCATATTTTTTTGTTTGTACAGGATACAGCCAGGCCCCTTTCTGTTGGGCCTTGCATTGTAGAGTGTCTGTCCGTGCATGATATACAGTGGAGTACGGCTTGGCAGCCCGCCTGATCTAATAGAAGGGCGTTACCTAATAGGCTGCGGGTTTGTGACTGTGTCATCTGCATGTGAACAGCGCTCTATGCAAGCCACTTGTGTGCAGTTTTATCATCTAGCAGTCACCTCCCCTCCATTCCATGAAGGTGTGTGTGTGATCTGCTTCTCCTGCACCTGTGATGCCTTCACTTAGTGGGGGTTTAGCTGTATCCTGCTAGAGCATCAGTTTTTGGCCAGGGCGATGTACACACTGCAGCCCAACTTGCTGTGAGTAATACTTGATTTTTGGAGGACATTATCCTCTTATTGTTGCTTTTTTTATATTTAGTGTAGGGACCTACAGACATGAGGTCCCTTGACGAGGGTGTAGGCTTACGTTTTATGGCCATAAATACCAACAAAAACCTCATATTTTTTTGTTTGTACAGGATACAGCCAGGCCCCTTTCTGTTGGGCCTTGCATTGTAGAGTGTCTGTCCGTGCATGATATACAGTGGAGTACGGCTTGGCAGCCCGCCTGATCTAATAGAAGGGCGTTACCTAATAGGCTGCGGGTTTGTGACTGTGTCATCTGCATGTGAACAGCGCTCTATGCAAGCCACTTGTGTGCAGTTTTATCATCTAGCAGTCACCTCCCCTCCATTCCATGAAGGTGTGTGTGTGATCTGCTTCTCCTGCACCTGTGATGCCTTCACTTAGTGGGGGTTTAGCTGTATCCTGCTAGAGCATCAGTTTTTGGCCAGGGCGATGTACACACTGCAGCCCAACTTGCTGTGAGTAATACTTGATTTTTGGAGGACATTATCCTCTTATTGTTGCTTTTTTTATATTTAGTGTAGGGACCTACAGACATGAGGTCCCTTGACGAGGGTGTAGGCTTACGTTTTATGGCCATAAATACCAACAAAAACCTCATATTTTTTTGTTTGTACAGGATACAGCCAGGCCCCTTTCTGTTGGGCCTTGCATTGTAGAGTGTCTGTCCGTGCATGATATACAGTGGAGTACGGCTTGGCAGCCCGCCTGATCTAATAGAAGGGCGTTACCTAATAGGCTGCGGGTTTGTGACTGTGTCATCTGCATGTGAACAGCGCTCTATGCAAGCCACTTGTGTGCAGTTTCTTCAGCGCTCTATTGGGAGACCCAGACGATTGGGGTATAGCTACTGCCCTCCGGAGGCCACACAAAGCACTACACTAAAAAGTGCAAGGCCCCTCCTCCTCTGGCTATACCCCCCCGTGGTATCACGGGTTCTCCAGTTTTAGCTTTGTGTGCGAAGGAGGTCAGACATCCACGCATAGCTCCACAGATTTTAGTCAGCAGTAGCTGCTGACTATTTCGGATGGAAGAAAAGAGGACACATATAGTGTCCCCAGCATGCTCCCTTCTCACCCCTGGATGGTGTTGTAAGGTTGAGGTACCTATTGCTGGTACGGAGGCTGGAGCCCACATGCTGCTTTCCTTCCACATCCCCCTGAGGGGCTCTGAGGAAGTGGGATCCTGCCGGCCTCAAAGCTCTGACGCCGGGCTCCATCCACAGACCCATTTGAACCTGCTGGATACGGAGCTGGAGTACCGTTCAGGGACATGGCCCTGCACCATTACAGGTACTCTGTGTCCCCGTACACACAGGCACAGCACACTCCAGACTTGCTGGGTGTGCTAGTGCGCCGGGGACAGTAAAGGGTTACAGTCACTGCAGCTTTGCTGAGTGACTTTGTGTTTTGGGAACTACCGCGCCGGACGCTCCGGGAGCGGCGGCGCGGCTGGGACTTGTAGTTCGCCGGGGACTGGGCGCCGACCGCGCTTTTACGGCGGCGGCGCTTATAACTCCAGTCCCCGGCTTCTGCGGCCTAGTGCCGCTTCGTTCCCGCCCCCTCCCTGTCACTCAGGGAAGGGGACAGGCGCTGAGCAATCAGCAGCGCCGAGGGCTGGGGCCTTTTTACATGCTCCAGCCCTCTCACTGCACTCTGTCGGACGCCGGATTCCCGCTCTGCCTTGGGGGCACGCCCACGGCCCGCCCCTACTCACACGAGCTGGGGAAGAAGCCGGCAGCCATTACTGCAGAGCTCGGACTTTCAGCTCCAAGGCAGGACGGTGGCGATCATACACCCGCTTATAGGCGGGCGGTAAGAGGCACACATAGTGCTGACCACGATATAACTGCAGTGTATACATGTGTATTTTAACTACATAGGTCGCTATATGCCCGCTTGGGGAGCGACACATCAGCAGCAGGAAAGCAGGTGTGCTAAAGCACAGGCTTTCTAGGCTGCTTGTTTTGCACGACTGAGGTGTTCATTTGTGTTTATGCTGATATGCTATACATTGCACTGTACAGTCGCTAGTCTTAGCTATATTCTTCTGGAATGGCTAGACTACAGCAGCAGAAAACCAAGGGTGCTGGGGCACAGGTTTTTTTCTATGCTGCTTGTATGCATGGGCTGCAGTGTGCATTTGTACTTGTGCTTGTATGCTATACATTGCACTGTATGGTCACTCTTCTGGGCTATATTCCCCTAGATGACCAGTCTACAGCAGCAGAAGAGCAGAGGTGCCAGGGCACAGGCTTCTATGCTGCTTGGATTGCATGTGCTGCAGTGTTCATTTGTACTTGTGCTTGTATGCTATACATTGCACTGTAGGGTCACTCTTCTGGGCTATATTCCCCTAGATGACTAGTATACAGCAGCAGAAGAGCAGGGGTGCCAGGGCACAGGCTTCTATGCTGCTTGTATTGCTTGTGCTGCAGTGGTCATTTGTACTTTATGCCTGTATGCTATACATTGCAATGTACGGTCACCAATCTTGGCTATATACTTCTAGATAGCTAGTCGGCAGCGGCAAAAAAGCAACACAGATTTCAGTGCTGTTTTTACTACATGGGATGCTGTTCATGACACCGTCCCATTGTGTGCATGCTCCCCTGTAGCACGTCGTCTGCCGGGGTCTCTAGCACTTCGTCTGCCGGGGCTCTACTAGTTGTGGCCAAAGAAAGCTCCTGTCAACCCTGTCCATGGACAGGGACGGAGTAGTCATAATATAGAGACTTGCACCCATGGGCAATCTACTTGACCAAAAGGCAGCTCTTCAGGGCTTTGATACTGACATCGCTCTCAATCCGGATACACCGGGTGGTAACGCCATACGGAATGATCCTATACCGTCCATCAATGGAAGGTTGGATCTTTCTCCCTCAGCTCCCCCAGTGGAGATAGGAGACGAACAGGAGAAGTTCCTTTTCAGTGTCTCACGCAGATATTGAGTATTTTTCTGGCCACGCTGACTTCAGAGAAGCAGTCCAGGAACACCACGCTTACCAGATAAGCGTCTTCTCCAAACGTTTTTAGGATACACGTTATCCCTTTTTTCCCCTGACGTGGTCAGCGCTGGACCCAGGGTCCAAAGGTGGATTCTCCAATCTCCAGGCTTGCATATAGAGCCATAGTTGCACTGGAGATGGGGCTTCACTTCAAGATGCCATTCACAGACAGATGGACTCTGGTTGAAATCTGTCTAGGAGGCTATCGGCGTGTCGGTTGCTCCGGCATCCACAGCCGTATTGGCAACCTAACCTTTTCTGCTGTTCTTGCGCAGCTGACCTTGAGCAGGGACATCTGTACCGCAGAGGCGTCCGTAACCCCGCAATGTCTGCACTGCGACTTACCCTGTTAATACTGTCCTAAAAGTACAGTCGAGGTTTCGGTCCTTCCCAAGCTCCGGCAGGTCCCAATTGTCCTCGTGCAAAAGGGCTACAAAACCTCAGACGGGCTCAGATTCCGGCCGGGCTCAATCTCGCCCAAGGAAGGCAGTCGGAGGAACCGCTACCAAGGCGGTCTCCTCAGGACTCTCAGCTCTCTCTCTCTCTCTCCGCATCCGCGGTTGATGGCAGACTCCCCCGCCTTTGGCGACATTTAGCTGCCACAGGTCACTGACCGGTGGGTGACGGACATTGTGCTCACGTGCACAGGACAGTGTTCTGTTCTCGTCCTCCGACTCCATTCTTCAGAACGGCCCCACCTCTCCACCGAGCAGATGCCCTGCTGCAGGCGGTGGACGCTCTAAGAGCAGAAGGAGTGGTGATCCCTGTCCCCCCTCAGGAACGAGGGCGAGGGTTTGTACTCCAATCTCTTTGTGGCTCCAAAAATGGACGGTTCCTTCCGTCCTGTTCTGGTTCTGAAACTGCTCAACGAGCATGCGAACGCCAGGCGGTTCCGGATGGGATCCCTCCGATCCGTCATTGCCTCAATGTCTCGAGGAGACTTCCTTGCCTCAACAGACATCAAAGATGCCTATCTCCACGTGCCAATTGCTACGGAGCACCAACGTTTTCTACGTTTTGTGATAGGAGACGAACATCTTCTGTTCGTAGCTCTGCCATTCAGTCTGGCGACAGCCCCACGGGTGGGCACCAAGGTCATGGCAGCAGTGGTAGCAGTCTTGCACTCTCACGGACACCCGGTGATTCCGTACTTGGACGATCTACTCGTCAAAGCAACCTCCCTCGAGGCATGCCAACGCAGCCTGAATGTTACGCTGGAGACTCTCCAGACTTTCGAGTGGATCATCAATTTGGCAAGGTCAAATCTGTCTCCGACTCAATCACTAACGTATCTCGGCATGGAGTTTCATACTCTATCAGCCATAGTGAAGCTTCCGCTGAACCAGCAGCGTTCACTGCGGACAGAGGTGCAGTCTCTCCTTCAAGGCCAGTCGCACCCCTTAAGGCGCCTCATGCACTTCCTAAGGAAGATGGTGGCAGCCATCGAGGCAGTTCTCTTTGCGCAGTTTCATCTGCGCCAACGGCAATGGGACATTCTCCGCCAATGGGATGGGCAGTCAACCTCCCTGGACGGGAAGTCTCCCTTTCCCTGACGGCCGAGGACTCTCTGCAATAGTGGCTTATTCCCACCTCATTGCCATAGCCCCCATCCTGGGCAGTGGTCACGACAGATACGAGTCTGTCAGGGTGGGGAGCAGTTTGTCTCCGCCACATGGCTCAGGGGACGTGGACTCAGCAGGAGTCCACCCTTCAGTTCGATGTGCTGGAAATCGGGGCAGGGTATCTTACCCTATTAGCTTTCCAAAAGTGGCTAGAAGGGAGCAGATCCGAATCCAGTCGGACATCTCCACAGCGGTGGCATACATCAACCACCAAGGAGGGACACGCAGTCAGCAGCCTTCCAGGAAGTCCGGCGAATCCTCATGTGGGTGGAGGACACAGCATCCACCATATCCGCAGTTCACATCCCGGGCGTAGAAAACTGGGAAGCAGACTTCCTCAGTCGCCAGGGCATGGACGCGGGGGAATGGTCCCTTCACCCGGACGTGTTTCAGGAAATCTGTTGCCGCTGGGGGGGGGCCGGACGTCGACCTAATGGCGTCTCGGCACACCAACAAGGTCCCGGCATTTATGGCACGATCGCGCGATCACAGAGCTCTGGCGGCAGACGCCTTAGTGCAAGATTGGTCGCAGTTCCGGCTCACATATGTGTTTCCACCTCTGCCACTCTTGCCCAGAGTACTGCGCAAAAATCAGATCCGATTGCAGCCGCGTCATACTCGTCGCACCAGGCTGGCCGAGGAGATCGTGGTACCCGGATCTGTGGCATCTCACGGTCGGCCGACCGGGGTCACTACCAGACCGACCAGACTTACTGTCTCAATGGCCGTTTTCTCCATCGGAATTCTGCGGCCCTGAACCTGACTGTGTGGCTTGTGTGTCCTGGATCCTAGCGTCTTCAGGATTATCCCAAGGGGTCGTTGCCACCATGAGACAGGCTAGGAAGCCCACGTCTGCTAAGATCTACCACAGAACGTGGAAGATTTTCTTAATCTGGTGCTCTACTCAGGGAGTGTCTCCCTGGCCATTTGCATTGCCTATCTTTCTTTCCTTCCTACAATAGGAGTTAGAAAAGGGCTTGTCGCTAGACTCCCTCAAAGGGCAAGTCTCAGCACTATCCGTTTTTTTTTCAGAAGCGTCTAGCACGTCTTTCTAAGGTGCGCACGTTCCCGCAGGGGATTTGTCATATCGTACTCCCGTTCAAGCGGCCGTTGGATCCATGGGATCTGAACAGGGTTCTAGTTGCTCTCCAGAAGCCGCCTTTCGAGCCTCTGAAGGAAGTTTCCTTTTCTCGCCTGTCACAGAAGGTGGCGTTTCTCGTTGCGATCACATCGCTTCGGCGAGTGTCTGAGCTGGCAGCTCTGTCATCCAAGGCTCCCTTCCTGGTGTTTCACCAGGACAAGGTAGTGCTGCGCATCATTCCGGAGTTTCTCCCTAAGGTAGTATCCTCGTTTCATCTTAATCAGGATATCTCCTTACCGTCCTTTTGCACTCATCCGGTTCACCGGTATGAGAATGATTTACGTTTGCTAGATCTGGTGAGAGCACTCAGAATCTACATTTCCCGCACGGCGCCCGTACGCCGTTCCGATGCCCTTGTCGCTGGTACGCGCAAGAGGTTGCAGGCTTCTAAAGCCACCCTGGCTCGATGGATCAAAGAACCAATTCTGGAAGCCTACCGTTTTGCAGGGCTTCCGGTTCTTTCAGGGCTGAAAGCCCATTCAACCAGAGCCGTGAGTGCGTCCTGGGCGCTACGACACCAGGCTTCGGCTCAACAGGTGTGCCAGGCAGCTACCTGGTCGAGTCTGCACACTTTCACCAAACATTATCAGGTGCATACCTATGCTTCGGCGGATGCCAGCTTAGGTAGAAGAGTCCTGCAGGCGGCAGTGACATCCCCGTAGGGGAGGGCTGTTTTGCAGCTCTAACATGAGGTATCTCTTTACCCACCCAGGGACAGCTTTTGGACGTCCCAATCGTCTGGGTCTCCCAATAGAGCGCTGAAGAAGAAGGGAATTTTGTTACTTACCGTAAATTCCTTTTCTTCTAGCTCTTATTGGGAGACCCAGCACCCGCCCTGTTGTCCTTCGGGATTTCTTGGTTGTTTGCGGGTACACATGTTGTTCATGTTGAACGGTTTTTCAGTTCTCCGACGTTATTCGGAGTTAATTTGTTTAAACCAGTTATTGGCTTCCTCCTTCTTGCTTTGGCACTAAAACTGGAGAACCCGTGATACCACGGGGGGGTATAGCCAGAGGAGGAGGGGCCTTGCACTTTTTAGTGTAGTGCTTTGTGTGGCCTCCGGAGGGCAGTAGCTATACCCCAATCGTCTGGGTCTCCCAATAAGAGCTAGAAGAAAAGGAATTTACGGTAAGTAACAAAATTCCCTTCTTTATCATCTAGCAGTCACCTCCCCTCCATTCCATGAAGGTGTGTGTGTGATCTGCTTCTCCTGCACCTGTGATGCCTTCACTTAGTGGGGGTTTAGCTGTATCCTGCTAGAGCATCAGTTTTTGGCCAGGGCGATGTACACACTGCAGCCCAACTTGCTGTGAGTAATACTTGATTTTTGGAGGACATTATCCTCTTATTGTTGCTTTTTTTATTTTTAAAATATATAGTTCCCATAAATACAAAAGCAAAAGATCAAACTATGGAGAAAAAAGTAACACATTCAATGTAAACTTCAATTTAAGCAAAATCCCTTTGTGGGACTAAAACTGGTAAAATATGTAATAAAAATTGTAAATGTTTTATTAACCAAAAATACTTTCCTTCAGCAATAAAAAGGCCCCGTCAGTCACAATTCTGCTCTGCTAGCCAATACACAGTAACTTTTTGTCAGGTTTCATAGTGTAGTGGTCATCACGTCTGCTTAACACGCAAAAGGTCTTGGGTTCAATCCCCAGTGAATCCAATCTGTTCTTAGTGTTGAAATAATACTTCAATAGTTTGGATCAGCTCACCGTGGAGAAAGCTCAGTCTTGATTTCGTCCTGGAGCACGGACAGGCACTGCCACAGCCCAAAATAATATGAAAGATAAGGATGTCCAGCTCTTCAGGCAAAAAAATCACGTCTTTATTTTATCATGCAGACACAAAGAATGACATGACCAGCACAACGCGTTTCAGGTGAAAGCACTCACCCTTAATCATGATACTGGATAGACGGTGCTGCAAAGCTTATATGCAAATGCTAATCAGTGTAACAGATGTTTAAATTACTTCAGCACCTTACATGCACGAAATAAATTTTACCATGAAAATTATTACATACATATAGAATTAAAAAACAATACAATACAATACAATACACATTTTTTAATGGTTTTCTGGATTTGAAGATATATATATTTTTATAAGCAGTCCAGTTGTAGTGCGCCATTCAGTGTGCGCAGATATAACACTTTCAAATTAGTGCACATACATATGTGCCAATATATCATATTTAAATGAATGAATCTGCACACAATAAATAGCGCACACCGGAATTTTTTATGCATACTTACTCATGTATATCCCCATGTATATGCAAACATATTGCCCTTCTATATTTGAGCTCAATTGTCATACTATGTGAAAACTTTTTAGTTCCGACATGGAAGTTTAATATCTATATTATGTGGATTTCCCTACACTTCGGAATACCTAAATACTTATATATGAACTCCAATGGATTCATATACTTTGAAAGAAGCCTCATTTTTTATTGTTAAAAATTTATTTTAATTATTTTAAATTTTGTTGAGTTTTTTTAAAAAATTTTTTTTTTTTTTTTGGAAAAAATTTTTTTTGAGAAAAAAAAAAATTCTTTTTATTATTATTTTTTTTAGTTAAATTATTATTTAAACTATGCTTTAATTTAAGAAACACATTGTTGTTCTACATTGTAGTAGGGCACAAAGCGCCATGTTGAATGTGGCGCAATATAACCACACAAGTCGCAAGTGATATAAATTAAAAACTCAGAAATTTTAGCTATGTATGCATGCACACTACCCTTCTATATTTGTACTCGATTTATACTGTATGAGGGCTGTTAGGTTTAAACTAGGAAGTTTTATATCTGTATTATATGGATTTCATTCTACTCAGGAAAAACTCATCCAATGATGTATATAAAACATGCTTTAATAAATTTATATACTTAAAAAGAAATACCACAGCCAAATTTATAATGAGCTAACTTTCAGCTTCAACATTAGGGGTTAAACTACAACAATTGTTCCAAAGAGGCTAAAACACACCCTGCAGTTAGCATTTGTTGCAACCACACAGGGGGAGCCAAGTATCTCCAACATCGAGGGAAAAGAGAAATTCACACAACAACTAAATGTGTGTGACGCCTATAGCCACATAAATCGCAAGTGGTATAAATTAAAATCGCACGTTACAACTTTGGCTGTGGGTTCTTGAATTATGACATAATTGTCAGTATATATTTATTTCCCCCTGTATTTTTTTATTTTTTTATTTTTATTTTTAAAACCAATTTACCAATGTTATGACAATATGTCAATGGATTTATTGGGCGCAAAATTGTTTTTCCCACCCACCAAAAGCAGTGCAAGACAAGGCATTGGTTTTTATCACCTAATAAAAAATCATGAGATCCCTGCGGAGATTCAAACCACAAGGAAAAGTAGTTTTTAATTTGAATATCCACCAGGCCTCTCTCTTGCGCAAAAGCTTTTCCATGTTACCCCCTCTATGCGACTTTTGTATTTTTTCTATTCCATATACCCGCAAAGTATCCAATGTGCCTTGGTGTTTATTGATAAAATGTTTTGATAACTGGGATGTACCTCCAGAGGTTTTTTTATGTATTACATCATATATATGTTCTTTTATGCGTATGTGCAGTTCTCGTTTTGTACTTCCAATATATTTTAGTTTACAAGTTATGCATTCTGCCAAATACACTATATATGAGCTTCTACAATTTATGAAAGTTTTTATCGCATAGCTACTGCTAGCATCACTATTTTCAAAGGATGAAATTTTCTTAGGAGTCAATGGGCACATTTTACACTGTTTTCTCGCACAATGGTAAAAACCCTTTAGAGACAGCCAGTTGGTGCCTGAGAGATTCGTTTGTTTATTTTTATTTTTAATGTCACTCGGAGATCACCTATCTCCCAGTGACATTGCTTTTTTGGCAACTACTCTACAATTATTGTTGAGAATTTTTTTCAAGGTTGTATCTGTTTTTAATATAGTTAGATTGCGAAAAAAATCTTTCGTATGTCCGCAAACTGATTGCTATATCGTAAGGCTAAAGTGATAGCTGAATTAGCAGTTGGTTGTTTTTTAGTCGTGGTCTGAGTGGTGGTTTTTGTTGAATTATTTTTTGATTTTACAATCTTTTGTGCTCTATCTAACATCCATTTTTATAACCTCTTTTTTTGAGTCTTGTATTAATGGTGTCTGCTTCAGTTAGAAGGTTTTTCTGAGAGTTACAATTTCTATGTGCTCGTTGCATTTCTCCTACTGGTATGGCCTTGATGGTATGTGAGGGATGGTGACTTGCTGCATGCAAAATTGTATTTCCTGATACCTGTTTTCTATGGGTGCATGTTTCTATTAACCCAGTGTTAAGACCCGTCATTCGTAAGTCTAAAAAATTCACAGTGTGTTGTTGAAAATCCACCTTAAATTTTAGATTAAAAGGATTATTATTTATGTACATAGTGAGGTCAGATACGAGAGACCCACCGCCCGCCCATACCATGATGACGTCATCGATGAATCTCCCGTACCAGACCACACATCCCACAAATGGATTACTGTCACAATAGATATATACCTCTTCCCACCAACTCATAACTAAATTAGCGACTGACGGGGAATACTTAGCACCCATAGAAACTCCAGTTTTTTGAATGAAGAATTGGGAGTCAAACAAAAAGTAATTATTCGCCATAAGAAACCTGATAGCTTCTACTATGAAAGAAATTTTTTCGTTATCAAAATTTGAATATTTTACCAAATGATGTTGGACTGCCATTATTGCTATTTGTTGGGGTATTGAAGTATAAAGAGAAATGACATCTGCTGTTATCCAGCCATAGGTATTTTGCCACTTTATGTCATTAACTTCATTTAAAACACTAATAGTGTCCCTGAGGTATCCTGGGACGCGGCGGGCCAGGGGCTGCAAAACAGAATCAATCCACTGCCCCAGCCTCTCGCCCGCCGAGCCAATGCCCGATACTATGGGCCGCATGGGGGGTGGATTCTCCCCTTTATGTGTTTTAGGTAACCCATAAAGAATGGGTGTTCTGGGATCCTTAATTTTAAGCCGCTCAGCGTATTTTTTGTCATAACAACCAAGGGAAGCCCCCTCATTGATTAGCTTGTGAATTTTCTTGTTGATAGTGATAGTGGGGTCAATGGCGACAGGGACATAAGTATTGGTATCAGACACCAAGAGGCGCATCCAATCAATATAGTCAGCTCTGTCCATTATCACCACCGATCCCCCCTTGTCAGATTTTTTGATTATAATGTCTGAATTTTTTTCAAGTTGACAAAGTGCCTCTCTCTGTTGGACATTTAGGTTACTGAGATTATTATTTTTGCCAGATTCATATAGCAGTCTCAGATCCCTCTCCATATTTTTTTGAAAGTCTATTATGGCTTCACATCTTTCATTTAACGGATAAAAATCAGGATTGGAAATACTAGGTGCAGAATCTCTACCATTAGGGGACTCTAGTTTGTATTGATCTCCCAACTCCTCCAATGTCAGCAATGCCATTTGTTCTTTAAATTTAAAATTTGTATACACGTTTTCATGTTCAACTATGTTGGCATCGGATTGCACAGTATCATCCCCAACAAAATGTTTTTTTACCACAACATTGCGAACAAATTTGTTAATATCACACAAAGTACCAAACAAGTCAAAATTATTAGTTGGTGCAAAATTTAAACCCAGAGCAAGAAGTGCTCTTTGTGTTGCCGATATGTCACAGGAAGATAAATTGATGACATCAAAATTTACATTAGAGTCTATGTCTTTTTGGGACGCAGGGTATAGCCTTTTGGATTTGTGTTTCCTACCTCTTCTTCTGCATTTCCTCTGAAATACTTTTGTTTTTTGTAGTAGTTTTTTGAGGGTTGAAATGTTGATTCAGCAGATGATTCATCTGTGGTGTAACCCACGGAAGTATCTAGATCAGAGGAGCCAAATGAAACTTTGGATTTTATTCTGGGAGTCTTTAGTATGGAGCGCAGACTTTTCCATCTGTTGGTATTTTCCCATCTGCCCCATTCATACACTTGGTTAGCTGAATAGTCATGTAAGTCTCTGTTTACCTTGCGTTTTTTTCATATCCATGATACTTAATTCAATTTTGTCAACTGCTGCTTGTATGCGATTAATCGTATCCATGTAGTCTGCTTCAGAGGTAATTGTTTTTAATGTGGATTTTGCTTCATCCAAGCCTGTCTGAGTCTCCTTGAGTGTGATTTCCTCATGTTCAATAATCAAGCCCATGAGTTTCAAGGAGCATGAGGATAACGTGTCATTCCATTTAGAAACAAAGTTCTCAGAGTAAATTGTGTTAGGAATTTTCTTCAGGCGTAAGCCCCTTGGAATAATGGATTTTTCAACATAATTTTTTAAGGTGGTTATATTCCACCAAATTCTATTTTCTTTCTCTGCTAATCTTTGCAGTGTTTTAACAGATTCATTGCTTATTGCAAAAACAGCAGGTGCATTGATATCTGTGGCTCCAAACAGCAGTTTTGCTTTATTCAAACATTGACTACAGCCATTCATGTTAAAGGCTGAATGAGCAAGAAGGGTAAAGTCCAGAAAACCAACTAGTTGTCTGCTAATTAAATATAGAGAGCAAAACACGGGAGTCCCGATAAGCAGAAAGTAAAAGTTCAATAGTTTGAATCAGCTCACCGTGGAGAAAGCTCAGTCTTGATTTCGTCCTGGAGCACGGACAGGCACTGCCACAGCCCAAAATAATATGAAAGATAAGGATGTCCAGCTCTTCAGGCAAAAAAATTACGTCTTTATTTTATCATGCAGACACAAAGAATGACATGACCAGCACAACGCGTTTCAGGTGAAAGCACTCACCCTTAATCATGATACTGGATAGACGGTGCTGCAAAGCTTATATGCAAATGCTAATCAGTGTAACAGATGTTTAAATTACTTCAGCACCTTACATGCACGAAATAAATTTTACCATGAAAATTATTACATACATATACAATTAAAAAACAATACAATACAATACAATACACATTTTTCAATGGTTTTCTGGATTTGAAGATATATTTATATTTATAAGCAGTCCAGTTGTAGTGCGCCATTCAGTGTGCGCAGATATAACACTTTCAAATTAGTGCACATACATATGTGCCAATATATCATATTTAAATGAATGAATCTGCACACAATAAATAGCGCACACCGGAATTTTTTATGCATACTTACTCATGTATATCCCCATGTATATGCAAACATATTGCCCTTCTATATTTGAGCTCAATTGTCATACTATGTGAAAACTTTTAAGTTCCGACATGGAAGTTTAATATCTATATTATGTGGATTTCCCTACACTTCGGAATACCTAAATACTTATATATGAACTCCAATGGATTCATATACTTTGAAAGAAGCCTCATTTTTTATTGTTAAAAATTTATTTTAATTATTTTAAATTTTGTTGAGTTTTTTTAAAACATTTTTTTTGAAAAAATTTTTTGAGAAAAAAAAAAAAAATCTTTTTATTATTATTTTTTTTAGTTAAATTATTATTTAAACTATGCTTTAATGAAAGAAACACATTGTTGTTCTACATTGTAGTAGGGCACAAAGCGCCATGTTGAATGTGGCGCAATATAACCACACAAGTCGCAAGTGATATAAATTAAAAACGCAGATAGAAATTTTAGCTATGTATGCATGCACACTACCCTTCTATATTTGTACTCGATTTATACTGTATGAGGGCTGTTAGGTTTAAACTAGGAAGTTTTATATCTGTATTATATGGATTTCATTCTACTCAGGAAAACCCATCCAATGATGTATATAAAAAATGCTTTAATAAATTTATATACTTAAAAAGAAATACCACAGCCAAATTTATAATGAGCTAACTTTCAGCTTCAACATTAGGGGTTAAACTACAACAATTGTTTGTATATACATGGGGATATACATGAGTAAGTATGCATAAAAAATTCCAGTGTGCGCTATTTATTGTGTGCAGATTCATTCATTTAAATATGATATATTGGCACATATGTATGTGCACTAATTTGAAAGTGTTATATCTGCGCACACTGAATGGCGCACTACAACTGGACTGCTTATAAAAATATATATATATCTTCAAATCCAGAAAACCATTGAAAAATGTGTATTGTATTGTATTGTATTGTTTTTTAATTGTATATGTATGTAATAATTTTCATGGTAAAATTTATTTCGTGCATGTAAGGTGCTGAAGTAATTTAAACATCTGTTACACTGATTAGCATTTGCATATAAGCTTTGCAGCACCGTCTATCCAGTATCATGATTAAGGGTGAGTGCTTTCACCTGAAACGCGTTGTGCTGGTCATGTCATTCTTTGTGTCTGCATGATAAAATAAAGACGTGATTTTTTTTTTACTGAAGAGCTGGACATCCTTATCTTTCATATTGAAATAATACGCTATCAAACTACAATATATGAAGTTCTCGGCTTTGTTGCCGAATGACGGGATGTTTTGGCTTCCATCACAAACAGAACTACAATTTTTTTTTTTTTTTCCCCCTGGCGGTCACAATTCGTCTCTAAATGCCATTATTTTGCAAGATTTCACAGGTTTCATAGTGGAGTGGTCATCACGTCTACTTCACATGCAGAAGGTCCTGGGTTCAATTCCCAGTAAAAACAAGCCGTATTCGCTGTTGAAGTAATTTGCTATCAACCTGTAATATATGAAATTCTTGATTTTGTTGCCAACTGATAATATATTTTGGCTTCCCTCACCAAGAGAACTACGATTTTGGGTTTCTTTTTTATTGACCATTTTAGCAGAAAACATAATCCCATATTATAAAAATCCTGTTTGTTTCACAATATATAGTTCCTTTAAATACAAAAGCAAACGACTAAACTATGTAGAAAAATGTAACACATTCAATGTAAACTTCAATTTAAGCAAAATCCCTTTGTAGGAATAAAACTGGTAAAATATGTAATAAAAATTGTAAATGTTTCATTAACCAAAAATACATTCCTTCAGCAATAAAAAGGCCCCGTCAATCACAATTCTGCTCTGCTAGCCAATACACAGTAACTTTCCATCAGGTTTCATAGAGTAGTGGTCATCACGTCTGCTTAACACGCAGAAGGTCCTGCGTTCAATCCCCAGTAAAACCAATCTGTTCTTGGTGTTGAAATAATACGCAATTAAACTACAATATATGAAGTTCTTGGCTTTGTTGCCAAATGATGGGATGTTTTGGCTTCCATCACCAACAGAGCTACGAATTTGTTTTTTTTCCCCTGGCGGTGAAAAATCGTCTCTAATTGCCATTACTTTGCAGTATTTCAAAGGTTTCATAGTGTAGAGGTCATCACGTCTGCTTCATACGCAGAAGGTCCTGGTTTCAACCCCAGTGAAACCAATCCATTTTTGGTGTTGAAGTATTTTCCTATCGACTTGTAATATATGAAATTCTTGGTTTCGTTGCCAAATGACAATACATTTTGGCTTCCATCACCAAGAGAACTACGATTTTTGGGTTTCTTTTTTATTGACCATTTTAGCAAAAAACATAATCCCATATTATAAAAATCCTGTTTGTTTCAAAATATATAGTTCCCATAAATACAAAAGCAAAAGACCAAACTATGGAGAAAAAAGTAACACATTCAACATAAACTTCAATTTAAGCAAAATCCCTTTGTAGGAATAAAACTGATAAAATATGTAATAAAAATTGTAAATGTTTCAATAACCAAAAATACTTTCCTTCAGCAATAAAAAGGCCCCGTCAGTCACAATTCTGCTCTGCTAGCCAATACACAGTAACTTTTCGTCAGGTTTCATAGTGTAGTGGTCATCACGTCTGCTTAACACGCAGAAGGTCCTGGGTAGAGATGAGCGAACCGGTCCTGGTTCGGCTCGAGGTCGGTTCACCGAATGGAAGTCCCGTTCGAGTTCGGCTTGTCGAACGTTCGACAAACCTTACTCGAACTGCATAGGAATCAATGGCAGGCAATCACAAACACATAAAAACACCTAGAAAATACCCTCAAAGGTGTCCAAAAGGTGATAAACAACTCACAACACAACACAAACACATGGGAAAGTGACAAGGACATATACTCATGCGAAAACAAAAGAGCTGGACAAGGAAAAAGAGGAGGACACACAGATATATGAGTATATGAAAGGAAACATCGACGCCATTACTGTGCAACTTGATACCTGCTCATTTTAGGCTTCCAATCTGGATAAATTGCCTGAGCTTGCCACGTACGCCTTGGGGATCTTGTCGTGTCCTGCAGCCAGCGTTCTCTCGGAACCTGTCTTCAGTGCTGCTGGGGGTCTGCTGGCAGATAAGCACATGTGTCTGTCCACTGAGAATGTGGAGATGGCTCTCAGAGGACTTTTCTTCCCCTGGGTCTGCCAGGGGACGGGAAAGGCACGCGTATTTTTGAGAGTGCTTCATGCAAAGCATCTTTTTCATTTTGAAAAGGGGGGTCAACTGATGCCAGTCAAGTGGGGTGTGTGTGGTCCAATTAGTGGCAGCGAGGAAGACTGTGGTTGGAGTCCCCTCGCTGTGTTTTACATGCTTTTAGAAGGGCATGACATGGCTTAGAGGTTGACTTTCAGCATCTGGAAACTGTTGGCTACCAAAATGCTGCCTTTCCAACCTTTTTAACCGAGGATTTACGAGACCTTATGCCCATCGCAGTGCCCCAAGAGCCGATGCCCAGGCGCCACTCCTTCTCCAACAAAGGCGTGCACGCGCTACACCAGCCTGTCGCACTAAACATCACTGATTCCTTGAGAAACTCTGTGTGACATGGTGCATTTCACCACAGATAATTGGCCCAGTAAGCATGGACAGGGGCGTTACATGTCGCTGACTGGGCAATGGGTTACTGTGGGGAGAGATGGAGAAGGGTCTGCTGTACAAGTCTTGTCGTCCCCACGAGTTGTTTCAATCCTTCTTCTGTATGTAGAAGTTAATACACTGCTTCTGCCTCTTCAACCTCGTGTGGGTCCTCCACCTTGGCGCAAACCCTGTGTGGTCAGGCCACCCTTCCTTGTAACTGCGCACAAGGAATACCACACACCTCCTTACTATGCTGGCAGCAGAGCTCAATGCCATCAGGCGGTCAAAGGTTTACTTTGAAATGTATGGGAAATGTTAGTCACACCGCTGAGAAGTTGTGGACGGTTAGCTCTGGAGACCGAGTTTCATCAATGGTTGTCTCCACTCAACCAGCAGCCAGGGAAGGCCGGGTGCGACAATGATGCAAACATGGGTGCGGCCCTTCGCTGTGACAATGTGACACACGTGAATTGTGTGGTTCACTTGTTGAACCTGGTTGTCCAGCAATTTTTAAAGCACTATCCTGGCCCACATGGCCTTCTGCAGAGAGCACGGTGTAACGCCTTCCTTGATCCACACACTCAGATGGGCTGTAAATGATAGGCTAGAGGGAAGCCACTCACCAAGCAGGACCCCTAGAACCCTGAAACCCTTTAACCCCTATTCAGGGATTAGGAATTACACAGGGCCCAAGGTGATTAATACCTGTGGAAGGCTGCAGTTCCAGAGAATAGTAGTCAGGCAGGGTCAAAACATTAATTGAGGAATGGGACGGCCAGGACTTAATCAGAAAACAAGCAGAGGTGAAATGCGGATCAGCCAACAAGGTACATAAACAGCAAGCAGGAAAAGTAGTCAGGTAACAAGCACACAAAATCATAAAACTGAACTGGGGGTAAAATTTACCAGAGGTTCATAGCTATGTCTGGCAGTGGTCTGCAGACAGGATGGGCCTAAAAAAGGGTGTGGTGTCTTCCCATTGGTTGTAGCTGAATGATGGTATTTCATCTGTGAGATACCCACCAGCTACATTCAGCCAGAGATTCTGCATCTGTCAAGGTAATGCAGCCCAGTGGGTGAGCATAACCTGCGTCCACCTGCGCCGCTGGCATCGACTCCTCTCCCATCATCAGCACTATGCATGAAAGGAACACGTTGTCACCTGGCGACCGGAGTACAAATTGACGGAGCGTACTCCGTTGGTGACTTAACAGCCGTGTGCGGCAATGATGCAAACCTGGCTGCGGGCCATCGTCAGGGCAATATGACACACGTGCCTTGTATGGCTCACGTGTTGAACCTAATTCTCCAGCAATTTTTAAAACACCATCACGGCCTTCATGGCCTTGTGCAGCGGGCACGCTCGCTATGTGCTCACTTCCATCGTGCGCACACAGCAGCTCAACAACTTTCGTCGCTACAGAAGTCCTTAGGTCTGGTGGTTAAACGCCTGAAATGCGATGTGCCGACACGCAGGAATTTGAATCTGCACATGTTGCAGCGTTTGTGGCAGCACCGCCGAACCCTGCTGCAATACGTTATGACTTATAGCCTGGGATAACTTGATCCAGAGGTGGTGCAGATCACGCTGCTGGAGTGGTGTCAGATCAAGGACCTATGCACCCTGCTACACAGTTTACAAATGTCGACGAAGATGTTTAACACTGGCAATGTCATTCTCAGCGTGACAATTCTGGTCATCTACATGATGGAGCACACTGTAATTATTATTCGGAGTCAGGTGTTGGGACAAGAGGAAGGGGAGGAAGAACAGAAGGAGTCATATGCGGAAGGGATAACAAGATCTACGAGGTCCAGATGGTCAGCGGCACCTATGCGGCAGTCATGGTGAGGGAGAGGGATTAACAAGGGCGCATAGTATCAGCAAAAAGTGTTGAGGAAGGTGCAGGAGCCCATGAAGAAATGGCGATGGGCATGGAAGACTCAGCAGATGAGTGAGAGCTTGCTCACATTTCGGTTGTGCGAGGTTGTGGGGAGAGGGCAGAGGAAGGAGGCACGATTCTCACCTCTCTGCCACCAACACACCAAGGACTTGGTCCTCCTGGATGCACAAAACACATGAGCGCCTTCTTGCTGCACTACCTACAACATGACCCTCGGATTGTACGAATTCAAAGTAATCCTGAATACTGGGTTGCCACACTGTTAGATCCCCGGTACAAGACAAAATTTGGGGAAATAATTCCTGCCATAGAAATGGACGCACGTATGCAGGAGTATCAGCAGAATGCGGTACGCAATCTTAGATCTGCTTTTCCACTAAACACCAGTGCTGCACAGAGTGAATCTCAACGCTTTGTCATGAATAGGAGGAAATGGTCTTTTACTTGTCCACATCTGAGGGACCGAGGGCTGGCTGCTGTGCTGAGATGGCGTTGAGTACGGTGTCCCTGCAGAGTTGCACTTTTGGTCATATACCAAAATGAGTTGAAAAAGGACAGATGCTGGTGGAAAGGGGAACAGGTGTGTTAGAAAGGGGAAAAAAGTTTTGGTCCGTGGATTTGGTGGTTAAGCAACAGTAACATTTGCTGAAGAAACACCATCTGTTACAGTGGGACTGGCAGATTTGGATAAAGTGGTATATATTATGTTACCGCTATATAACGAAAATGAATAAGAAAAGAAAGAGAAAGGTATATATCCCCATCAGCAGTCAGTGTCAACCGTGCTCCCAGTTGGAAAAGGAGAGGTTGGCAACTGGAAGGTTTGGTGGAGGATACAGAGCTGTGTGGCTATGAAACTAATAGTAGCCTGAACCGAGTTAGACGCCATTCGAATCTGGAGACTGGGAGCCCTGTTAGCGTCACAGGGTCCACATGCCCACCCAGCCCAGGAACTCCCTGTTAACAACACAAGGGCGATTGAGTACGCTGACCGTGTGCGTAGGGGCCACACCTGTGGACAGCAGGCGCATCAGCAGCAGCAGGCCTGTTAATGTCACTGGGCTGCACAAGCAGGACTGGTAAGACAGGAGCTGGTCTTAACCGTTCTGCGTTACCAACTGTGGTGGTGGCCTGCATCGACACCCTATCCCTGCCTACCTCTGGCCTAAAGCCGCAATGGGTTCAACACATGGAGGTGTGCTCTTTCGGAGCATAATAGAAGACTGCGCACCTCCTTGTTGGCTCCAGCCCCTTTTATAACCTGTGTCCGCCCCAAACCAGGGTGAACCACAATGCACCTCCTGGAGACAAAAGTAAAGTGACACGTCATGAGTGGCATAACTAGCGTCCTATTTGGAACCGCAACTTCAATGATGACCTCATGGCTGCCATGACCCAAACACCTCACCAGTCATCGTCTGACCATCAATAATGCGGTGACAAGTCATAGGGGTGGGCCTCTGCAAGCCATTTGGGAGGACACCTGATGCCCTGTGGTCTATATGGGACCCCCACATCAGGGGCATGGCCAAAGAGTTCATTACCGGACCTAGTCTCTGATGCAGTAAGTGCCTGAGCATGCTCAGTAGCATGAAATACAGTCTCTGAAAAAAGACTATCAGCTTTAGCATGGTGTCTAGGCACAAAACAGGACTTAGACCTGGCACGGAATGCAAGTACCTGTGCAAAGAGGCTTTTCGCACTAAGTGTGGGAGCATGCGCTGTAGCCCGAAATGAAGACTTAGCCTCAGAAATGGCACAGTCAGGCTGAGCATACTCACTAGGCGAAACACTGGAGTTAGGCTGCGGCTGGGGTAAATCGGCACACGCATGCGCACTAGCTGCCTCTCCACACTTAGACGTGGAGGAGAAATTGCTCTTCGGGTGTGAACTTGGAGATGCTGTCTATGAACAGAAGGAAAAGCTAAAGGAAGCCTCACTTTCTATCCCTCCGAATTATCAAATGCAGCAATGAATTCCCTGAGTTTGCTATAACATTAGCGTAGCAAAATGTGCATGAGGGTGTCATGTAGAGGTGCTAGAAATAGCTTGGCACCAGTAGGGCACTAATGGAATACAACTGCCAGTTCTATGATGCCACAAAATGGCAGTATTTTTTGCTATCATTATAGCTCATTAAAAACAGAGCAGGAGGGTGTCATGCAGAGGTGCTGCACATAGATTTGCACCAGTGGGGCACTAATGGAGTACAACAGCCACTTCTTGTATGCCACTAGGTACACTGAGTGTTTGCTAGTATAATGGCTTAGTAACAATGAGTTTGAGTGTTCAATGCAGGCAGAGGTGCTGCAAATATCTGTGCACTAGTGGGACTATACAGAAGTCCAATAGCCACGTTTAGGATGCCACTAGGTACACTGACTGTTTGCTAGTATAATGGCTTAGTTAAAAAGAGTTTGAGTGTGCAATGCAGGCAGACGTGCTGCACATATCTTTCCACTAGTGTGACTACACAAAAGTCCAATAGCCATGTTTAGGATGCCACTCGGTACACTGACTGTTTGCTAGTATAATGGCTTAGTTAAAAAGAGTTTGAGTGTGCAATGCAGGCAGACGTGCTGCAAATGTCTTTGCACTAGTGTGACTAGACAAAAGTCCAATAGCCACGTTTAGGATGCCACTAGGTACACTGAGTGTTTGCTAGTATAATGGCTTAGTTATAATGAGTTGGAGTGTGCAATGCAGGTAGAGGTGCTGCAAATATCTTTGCACTAGTGGGACTATAGCAAAGTCCAATAGCCACGTTTAGGATGCCACTAGGTACACTGAGTGTTTGCTAGTATAATGGCTTAGTTATAATGAGGTGGAGTGTGCAATGCAGGTAGAGGTGCTGCAAATATCTTTGCACTAGTGGGACTATAGCAAAGTCCAATAGCCACGTTTAGGATGCCACTAGGTACACTGAGTGTTTGCTAGTATAATGGCTTAGTTATAATGAGTTAAAGTGGGCAATGCAGGCAGAGGTGCTGCAAATGTCTTTGCACTAGTGTGACTAGACAAAAGGCCAATAGCCACGTTTAGGATGCCACTAGGTACTCTGAGTGTTTGCTAGTATAATGGCTTAGTTATAATGAGTTGGAGTGTGCAATGCAGGCAGAGGTGCTGCAAATGTCTTTGCACTAGTGTGACTAAACAAAAGTCCAATAGCCACGTTTAGGATGCCACTAGGTACACTGAGTGTTTGCTAGTATAATGGCTTAGTTATAATGAGTTGGAGTGTGCAATGCAGGCAGAGGTGCTGCAAATGTCTTTGCACTAGTGTGACTAGACAAAAGTCCAATAGCCACGTTTAGGATGCCACTAGGTACACTGAGTGTTTGCTAGTATAATGGCTTAGTTATAATGAGTTGGAGTGTGCAATGCAGGTAGAGGTGCTGCAAATATCTTTGCACTAGTGTGACTAGACAAAGGTCCAATAGCCACGTTTAGGATGCCACTAGGTACACTGAGTGTTTGCTAGTATAATGGCTTAGTTATAATGAGTTGGAGTGTGCAATGCAGGCAGAGGTGCTGCAAATGTCTTTGCACTAGTGTGACTAGACAAAAGTCCAATAGCCACGTTTAGGATGCCACTAGGTACACTGAGTGTTTGCTAGTATAATGGCTTAGTTATAATGAGTTGGAGTGTGCAATACAGGCAGAGGTGCTGCAAATGTCTTTGCACTAGTGTGACTAGACAAAAGTCCAATAGCCACGTTTAGGATGCCACTAGGTACACTGAGTGTTTGCTAGTATAATGGCTTAGTTATAATGAGTTGGAGTGTGCAATGCAGGCAGAGGTGCTGCAAATATCTTTGCACTAGCGGGACTATAGCAAAGTCCAATAGCCACGTTTAGGATGCCACTAGGTACACTGAGTGTTTGCTAGTATAATGGCTTAGTTATAATGAGTTGGAGTGTGCAGAGGACAGGAGGGTACAGTGCCAGGATTGTGGGGCTCTGGGTAGAGGAATGGAAGCCTGCCTTTCTATTCCTTCCTAATGGGGAAATGCAGCGACGAAATCCCTGACCTTGGCTACACAGTCGCTGTCGCTGTTTTCAGGACCTGTCACCTATGGCTCTGACCCTGCTGGTACGAGCCCTTAAAAGGACTGATGGAAAGTGCTATCCCTATGCTATCCCTATGCTGTCCAGCGCTGTGTATGGAGCGCATACAGCTGTATCAGCGATAGGACTCAGGACGGAGCTGCGCCAGTGATGTCTGACACCAAGGACGCAGAAGGGAGATAATGGCGTCCTGGAGGAAAATGTCCGGTTTTATAATGCAGCGACATGTGACATGGACATCCTATCACACATGCCGTTGCTTCTCTGGCTAAAAGTACACTTAGCTGTGTGTGTGTCTGGGATTGGCTGACATGCTGGCCTGCCCCACAAGACGCGCGCGCTTAGGGAAGGAAGACAAGGAAAAAAAAAAAAAATGGCGTTCGCCATTATACAAACAGCAGTGATCTGAAGGCGCTGTTCACGCTCACTATACACTGAAATGTCATAATAGTGTGAGTACGCTATCCAACTACAATATATGAAGTTCTCGGCTTTGTTGCCGAATGACGGGACGTTTTGGCTTCCATCACAAACAGAACTACAAATTATTTTTTTTTTTTCCCCTGGCGGTCAAAACTCGTCTCTAAATGCCATTACTTTGCAGGATTTCACAGGTTTCATAGTGGAGTCGTCATCACGTCTACTTCACACACAGAAGGTCCTGGGTTCAATCCCCAGTAAAAACAAGCTGTTTTTGCTGTTGAAGTAATTTGCTATCGACTTATAATATGTGAAATTCTTGGTTTCGTTGAAAAATGACAATACATTTTGGCTTCCATCACAAAGAGAACTACGATTTTGGGTTTCTGTTTTATTGACCATTTTAGCAGAAAACATAATCCCATATTATAAAAATCCTATTTGTTTTAAAATATATAGTTCCTAGAAATACAAAAGCAAACGACTAAACTATGTAGAAAAAAGTAACACATTCAATATAAACTTCAATTTAAGCAAAATCCCTTTGTAGGAATAAAACTGGTAAAATATATAATAAAAATAGTAAATGTTTCATTAACCAAAAATACTTTCCTTCAGCAATAAAAAGGCCCCGTCAGTCACAATTCTGCTCTGCTAGCCAATACACAGTAACTTTTTATCAGGTTTCATAGAGTAGTGGTCATCACGTCTACTTTACACGCAGAAGGTCTTGGTTTCAATCCCCGGTGAAACCCATGTGTTCTTGGTGTTGAAATAATACCCTATCAACCGGCAATATATAAAGTTCTTGGCTTTGTTGCCGAATAATGGTATGTTTTAGCTTCCATACCCAACAGAGCTATGAATTTGTTTTTTTTCCCTGGCGGTCAAAACTCATCTCTAATTGCCATTACTTTGCAGGGTTTCAAAGGTTTTATAGTGTAGAGGTCATCACGTCTGCTTTCTACGCAGAAGGTCCTGGGTTCAACCCCAGTGAAACCAATCCATTTTTGGTGTTGAAGTAATTTCCTATCGACTTGTAATATGTAAAATTCTTGGTTTCGTTGCCAAATGACAATACATTTTGGCTTCCATCACAAAGAGAACTACGATTTTGGTTTCTTTTTTCTTGACCATTTTAGCAGAAAACATAATCCCATATTATAAAAATCCTATTTGTTTTAAAATATATAGTGCCCATAAATACAAAAGCAAACGACTAAACTATGTAGAAAAAAGTAACACATTCAATGTAAACTTCAATTTAAGCAAAATCCCTTTGTAGGAATAAAACTGGTAAAATATGTAATAATAATTGTAAATGTTTCATTAACCAAAAATACTTTCCTTCAGCAATAAAAAGGCCCCGTCAGTCACAATTCTGCTCTGCTAGCCAATACACAGTAACTTTCCATCAGGTTTCATAGTGTAGTGCTCATCACATCTGCTTAACACGCAGAAGGGCTTAGGTTGAATCCCCAGTAAAACCTATCTGTTCATGGTGTTGAAATAAAACCCTATCAACCTGCAATTTATGAAGTTCTTGGCTTTGTTGCCGAATGACGCGATGTTTTGGCTTCCATCACCAACAGAGCTACGAATTTGTTTTTTTCCCCCTGGCGGTGAAAACTCGTCTCTAATTGCCATTACTTTGAAGGATTTCAAAGGTTTCATAGTGTAGTGGAAATCACGTCTGCTTTACATGCAGAAGGTCCTGGGTTCAATCCCCAGTGAAACCCATGTGTTCTTGGTGTTGAAATAATACCCTATCAACCTGCAATATATAAAGTTCTTGGCTTTGTTGCCGAATAACGGGATGTTTTGGCTTCCATAACAAACAGAACTACAAATTATTTTTTTTTTCCCCTGGCGGTCAAAACTCGTCTCTAATTGCCATTACTTTGCATGATTTCACAGGTTTCATAGTGGAGTGGTCATCATGTCTACTTCAAACGCAGCAGGTCTTGGGTTCAATCCCCAGTAAAAACAAGCCGTTTTAGCTGTTAAAGTAATTTGCTATCAACCTGTAATATATGAAATTCTTGGCTTTGTTGCCAACTGATAATATATTTTGGCTTCCATCACCAAGAGAACTACGATTTTGGGATTCTTTTTTATTGACCATTTTAGCAGAAAACATAATCCCATATTATAAAAATCCTGTTTGTTTCAAAATATATAGTTCCTTTAAATACAAAAGCAAACGACTAAACTATGTAGAAAAAAGTAACACATTCAATGTAAACTTCCATTTAAGCAAAATCCCTTTGTAGGAATAAAACTGGTAAAATATGTAATAAAAATTGTAAATGTTTCATTAACCAAAAATACTTTCCTTCAGCAATAAAAACGCCCCGTCAGTTACAATTCTGCTCTGCTAGCCAATACACAGTAACTTTCCATCTGGTTTCATAGAGTAGTGGTCATCACGTCTGCTTAACACGCTAAAGGTCCTGCGTTCAATCTCCAGTAAAAGCAATCTGTTCTTGGTGTTGAAATAATACCCAATTAAATTACAATATATGAAGTTTTTGGCTTTGTTGCCGAATGATGCGATGTTTTGGCTTCCATCACCAACAGAGCTACGAATTTGTTTTTTTTTTTTCCCTGGCGGTCAAAACTCGTCTCTAATTGCCATTACTTTGCAGGCTTTCAAAGGTTTCATAGTGTAGTGGAAATCACGTCTGCTTTACACGCAGAAGGTCCTGGGTTCAATCCCCAGTGAAACCCATGTGTTCTTGGTGTTGAAATAATACCCTATCAACCTGCAATATATAAAGTTCTTGCCTTTGTTGCCGAATAACGGGATGTTTTAGCTTCCATCACCAACAGAGCTACGAATTTGTTTTTTTTCCCCTGGCGGTCAAAACTCGTCTCTAATTGCCATTACTTTGCAGGATTTCAAAGGTTTCATAGTGTAGTGGTCATCATGTCTGCTTCACACGCGGAAGGTTCTGGGTTCAATCCCCAGTGAAACCAATCTGTTTTTGGTGTTGAAGTAATTTTCTATCGACTTGTAATATGTGAAATTCTTGGTTTCGTTGCCAAATGACAATACATTTTGGCTTCCATCACAAAGAGATCTACGATTTTGGGTTTCTTTTTTATTGACCATTTTAGCAGAAAACATAATCCCATATTATTAAAATCCTGTTTGTTTCAAAATGTATAGTTCCCATAAATACAAAAGCAAAAGACTAAACTATGGAGAAAAAAGTAACACATTCAATATAAACTTCAATTTAAGCAAAATCCCTTGTAGGAATAAAACTGGTAAAATATGTAATAAAAATTGTAAATGTTTCATTAACCAAAAATACTTTCCCTCAGCAATAAAAAGGCCCCGTCAGTCACAATTCTGCTCTGCTAGCCAATACACAGTAACTTTCCATCAGGTTTCATAGAGTAGTGGTCATCACGTCTGCTTTACACGCAGAAGGTCTTGGTTCAATCCCCAATGAAACCCATGTGTTCTTGGTGTTGAAATTATATCCTATCAACCTGCAATATATAAAGTTCTTGGCTTTGTTGCCGAATAACGGGATGTTTTAGCTTCCATCACCAACAGAGCTACGAATTTGTTTTTTTTCCCCTGGCGGTCAAAACTCGTCTCTAATTGCCTCTACTTTGCAGGATTTCAAAGGTTTCATAGTGTAGTGGTCATCACGTCTGCTTCACATGCAGAAGGTCCTGCGTTCAATCACCAGTAAAACCAATCTGTTCTTGGTGTTGAAATAATACCCAATAAAACTACAATATATGAAGTTCTTGGCTTTGTTGCCGAATGATGAGATGTTTTGGCTTCCATCACCAACAGAGCTACAAATTTGTTATTTTTTTCCCTGGCGGTCAAAACTCGTCTCTAATTGCCATTACTTTGCAGCCTTTCAAAGGTTTCATAGTGTAGTGGAAATCACGTTTGCTTTACACGCAGAAGGTCCTGGGTTCAATCCCCAGTAAAACCTATCTGTTCGTGGTGTTGAAATAAAACCCTATCAACCTGCAATATATGAAGTTCTTGGCTTTGTTGCCGAATGACGGCATGTTTTGGCTTCCATCACCAACAGAGCTACGAATTTGTTTTTTTTCCCCTGGCGGTGAAAACTCGTCTCTAATTACCATTACTTTGCAGGATTTCAAAGGTTTCATAGTGTAGAGGTCATCACGTTTGCTTCATACGCTGAAGGTCCTGGGTTCAATCCCAGTTAAACCAATCCATTTTTGGTGTTGAAGTAATTTCCTATCGACTTGTAATATGTGAAATTCTTGGTTTCATTGCCAAATGACAATACATTTTTTCTTCCATCACCAAGAGAACTACGATTTTGGGTTTCTTTTTTATTGACCATTTTAGCAGAAAACATAATCCCATATTATAAAAATCCTGTTTGTTTCAAAATATATAGTTCCCATAAAAACAAAAGCAAAAGACCAAACTATGGAGAAAAATGTAACACATTCAATGTAAACTTCCATTTTAGCAAAATCCCTTTGTAGGAATAAAACTGGTAAAATATGTAATAAAAATTGTAAATGTTTCATTAACCAAAAATACTTTCCTTCAGCAATAAAAAGGCCCCGTCAGTCACAATTCTGCTCTGCTAGCCAATACACAGTAACTTTTCGTCAGGTTTCATAGTGTAGTGGTCATCATGTCTGCTTAACCCGCAGAAGGTCCTGGGTAGAGATGAGCGAACTGGTCCCAGTTCGGCTCGAGGTCGGTTCGCCGAATGCAGGTCCCGTTCGAGTTCGTTTCGACGAACCGAACTCGAACCGCATAGGAAACAATGGCAGGCGTTCACAAACACATAAAAACACCTAGAAAACACCCTCAAAGGTGTCCAAAAGGTGACAAACAACTCACAACACAAACACATGGGAAAGTGACAAGGACATATACTCATGCGAAAACAAAAGAGCAGAACAAGGAAAAAGAGGAGGACACACAGATATATGAGTATATGCAAGGAAACATCGATGCCATTATTGTGCAACTTGAGCCCTGCTCATTTTGGGCTTCCAATCTGGATAAATTGCCTGAGCTCGCCACGTACGCCTTGGGGATCTTGTCGTGTCCTGCAGCCAGCGTTCTCTCGGAATCTGTCTTCAGTGCTGCTGGGGGTCTGCTGGCAGATAAGCACACGTGTCTGTCCACTGACAATGTGGACATGGCTCTCAGAGGACTTTTCTTCCCCTGGGTCAGCCAGGGGACGGGAAAGGCACGCGTATTTTTGAGAGTGCTTCATGCAAAGCATCTTTTTCTTTTTCAAAAGGGGGGGGTAAACTGATGCCAGTCAAGTGGGGTGTGTGTGGCCCAATTAGTAACAACGAGGGAGACTGTGGTTGGAGTCCCCTCGCTGTGTTTCTAAAAGAACCAAGATGAACAAGTCATGGCTCTCAGAGGACTTTTCTTCCCCTGGGTCAGCCAGGGGACGGGAAAGGCACGCGTATTTTTGAGAGTGCTTCATGCAAAGCATCTTTTTCTTTTTCAATATGGGGGTCAACTGATGCCAGTCAAGTGGGGTGTGTGTGGCCCAATTAGTGGCAACGAGAGAGACTGTGGTTGGAGTCCCCTCGCTGTGTTTCAAAAAGAACCAAGATGAAAAAGTCATGGCTCTCAGAGGACTTTTCTTCCCCTGGGTCAGCCAGGGGACGGGAAAGGCACGCGTATTTTTGAGAGTGCTTCATGCAAAGCATCTTTTTCTTT
The DNA here is from genome assembly GCF_048569485.1 of Anomaloglossus baeobatrachus. Lineage (NCBI taxonomy): Eukaryota > Metazoa > Chordata > Amphibia > Anura > Aromobatidae > Anomaloglossus > Anomaloglossus baeobatrachus. Next base: position 353,836,917 of record NC_134354.1, read on the forward strand.
TTCAAAAGGGGGGGTCAACTGATGCCAGTCAAGTGGGGTGTGTGTGGCCCAATTAGTGGCAACGAGGGAGACTGTGGTTGGAGTCCCCTCGCTATGTTTTACATGATTTTCGAAGGGCATGACATGCCTAAGAGGTTGAGTTTCATCATCTGCAACTTGTTGGCAACAGAAAGGCTGCCTTTACACCCTTTTGAGACCGAGGATTTTCGAGACCTTATGCCCATTGCAGTGCCCCAAGAGCCGATGGCCAGTCGTCACTCCTTCTCCAAGAAAGGCGTGCCCGCGCTACCACAGGAGGTCGCACACAACCTCACCGATTCCTTGAGAAACTCTGTGTGTGACAGGGTGCATTTCAACACAGATACTTGGACCAGTAAGCATGGACAGGGGAGTTACATGTTGCTGACTGGGCACTGGGTAACTATGGTGAGAGATGGAGAAGGGTTTGCTGTACAAGTCTTGCCGTCCCCACGACTTGTGTGTCAATTCTTCCTCTGTATGTACAAGTTCCTCCACTGCTTCTGCCTCCTCAACCTCGTGTGGGTCCTCCACCTCGGCCCAAACCCTGTGTGGTCAGGCCACCCTTCCTTGTAACTGCGCCCAAGGAATCCCACACACCTCCTTACTATGCTGGCAACAGAGCTCAAGGCCATCAGGCGGTCAAATGTTTACTTTGAAATGTAGGGGAAATGTGAGACACCGCTGAGGAATTGTGGATGGTTAGCTCTGGAGAGTGAGACCGAGTTTCATCAATGGTTGTCTACAGTCAACCAGCAGTCAGGGAAGGTCGGGTGCGACAATGATGCAAACCAGTCTGCGACCCTTCTTCAGGGCAATGTGACACACGTGTCTTGTATGGCTCACGTGTTGAACCTGGTTGTCCAGCAATTTTTAAAATACCATCCTGGCCTACATGGCCTTGTGCAGCGGGCACGCTGCTATGTGCTCACTTTCATCCTTCGCACCCAGCAGCTCAACAACTTTCATCGCTCCGGAAGTCTTAGGGTCTGGCGGTTAAACGCCGGAAATGCGATGTTCCGACACGCAGGAATTGGAATCTGCACATGTTGCAGCGTGTGTGGCAGCACCGCAGAGCCCTGCTGAAATACGGTATGACGTATACCCTGGGCTAACTTGATCCAGAGGTGGTGCAGATCACGCTGCTGGAGTGGTGTCAGATCAAGGACCTATGCACCCTTCTACACAATTTCCAAATGTCGACGGACATGTTTAGCACTGGCAATGCCATTCTCAGCGTGACAATTCTGGTCATCTACATGATGGAGCACACTGTAAGCATTATTCGGAGTCAGGTATTGGTCCAAGAGGAAGGTGAGGAAGTACAGGAGGAGTCATATGCAGAAGGGATAATAAGATCTACAAGGTCCATACGGTAAGCGGCACCTAGGCAGCAGTTATGGTGGGGGATAGGGATTAACAAGGGCGCATAGTATCAGCAAAAATTGTTGAGGAAGGTGCAGGAGCCATGAAGAAATGGAGGACGAACTTGCGATGGGCATGGAAGACTCAGCAGATGAGTGAGAGCTTGCTCACATTTCGGTTGTGCGAGGTTGGGGGGAGAGGGCAGAGGAAGGAGGCACGATTTTCACCTCTCTGCCACCAACACACCAAGGACTTGGTCCTCCTGGATGCACAAGACGCATGAGCGTCTTCTTGCTGCACTACCTACAACATGACCCTCGGATTGTACGAATTCGAAGTAATGCTAACTACTGGGTTGCCACACTGTTAGATCCCCGGTACAAGACAAAATTTGGCGAAATAATTCCTGCCATATAAAGGGACGCACGTGTACAGGAGTATCTTCAGAAGGTGTTACGCAATCTTCGATCTGCTTTTCCACTAAACACCAGTGCTGCACAGAGTGAATCTCAACGGTTTGTCATGGATAGGAGGAAATGGTCTTTTACTTGTCCACATCTGAGGGACCGAGGGCTGGCTGTTGTGCTGAGATGCCATTGAGTACGGTGTCCCTGCAGAGTTGCACTTTTGGTCATATACAAAATGAGTTGAAAAAGGACAGATGCGGGTGAAAAGGGGAACAGGTGTGTTGGAAAGGGGAAAAAAGTTTTGGTCCGTGGGTTTGGTGGTTAAACAAAAGTAACATTTGATAAAGAAACACCATCTGTTACGGTGGGACTGGCAGATTTGGATAAGGTGGTATATACTATGTTACCGCTATATAACGAAAATTAATAAGAAAAGAAAGAGAAAGGTATATATCCCCATCAGCAGTCAGTGTCCACCGTGCTCCCAGATGGAAAAGGAGAGGTTGGCAACTGGAAGGTTCGGTGGAGGATACAGATCTGTGTGGCTATGAAACTAATAGTAGCCTGAACCAAGTTAGACGCCACTCGGATCTTGAGACTGGGAGCCCTGTTAGCGTCAAAGGGTCCACACGCCCACCCAGCCCAGGAACTCCCTGTTAACATCACAGGGGCCATTCAGTACGCTGACCGTGTGCATTGGGGCCACACCTGTGAACAGCAGGCGCATCAGCAGCAGCAGGCCTGTTAATGCCACTGGGCTGCACAAGCAGGACTTGTAGGACAGGAGCTGGTCTTAACCGTTCTGCGTTACCAACTGTGGTGGCGGCCTGCATCGACGCCCTATACCTGCCTACCTCTGGCCTAAAGCCACAATGGGTTCAACACATGGAGGTGTGCTCTTTCGGAGCATAATAGAAGACTGTGCACCTCCTTGTTGTCTCCAGCCCCTTCTATAACCTGGGTCCGCCCCAAACCAGGGTGGACCACAATGCACCTCCTGGAGACAAAAGCAGAGTGATACGTCATGAGTGGCATAACTAGCATCCTATTTGGAACCGCAACTTCAATGATGACCTCATGGCTGTCATGACCCAAACACCTCACCAGTCATCGTCTGACCATCAATAATGAGGTGACAAGTCATAGGGGCGGGCCTCTGCAAGCCATTTGGGAGTGGCCTGGCCACATCGTCATGACACCTGATGCCCTGTGGTCTAAATGGGCCCCCCACATCAGGGGCAGGGCCAAAGAGTTCATTACCGGACCTAGTTTCTGATGCAGTAAGTGCCTGACCATGGTCAGTTGCATGAAATACAGTCTCTGAAAAAAGACTATCAGCTTTAGCATGGTGTCTATGCACAACACAGGACTTAGACCCGGCACGGAGTGCAAGTACCTGTGCAAAGAGGCTTTTCGCACTAAGTGTGGGAGCATGCGCTGTAGCCCGAAATGAAGACTTAGCCTCAGGAATGGCACAGTCAGGCTGAGCATACTCACTAGGCGAAACACTGGAGTTAGGCTGCGGCTGGGGTAAATCGGCACACGCATGCGCACTAGCTGCCTCTCCACACTTAGACGTGGAGGAGAAAGCAGCCAGCTGGACAACCCGAGGCACAGGCCTAAATGGCAGCTGATGCCTGGGCGCAACTGAAACCGCAGCAGGCTGCTTGCGTTTAAGGCGTCACCGTTTTGTAAAAACAAATAACATCAAAAAGAACAGGTGTACTTCTTCCCATGGATAATCTGATATGATCCCTTTTTTCATGGACACGACCATCGCTAACAAATGTAGATGAGGCCAAATCAGCAGCTGCTTCAATGGATCTGAATTGCTCCATAAAGTGGCCTCTCCTCCACCCCAATTTCAAGATCCCAAATACTCCATTCCTCTGTGGTGTCAATCCAATCGCACTTGCTTCCTAACAGCTCTCAAGTTTCCACCAGCCCTGCTGAGTATGGGGTGACAGAGATGGTTGAGTTTGCATAGCTGTTCAGTCGCACTATAGCCTGGGAATCAGAGGTCTGCTCCAAAGCTGCAATGAGTACAGACAAGGAAGTTATTATTATTTTTATTATTATTGATTTATAGAGCACCATTGATTCCATGGTGCTGTACATGAGAAGGGGGTTACATACAGAATACATATACAAGTAACTATAGACAGACTGGTACAGAGGGAAGAGGGCCCTGCCCTTGCGGGATTACATTCTAAAGAATTTTTGGGAGGAGACAGTAGGAGTTGTTTAGGTTGAGCGTCAAGTACGTATGGTGGTGGTGTCATTGAAGGTTATAGTCATTTCTGAACAGATGAGTTTTCAGATTCAGTTTGAAGCTTGCGTGTGTAGCAGATAATCTAACGTGTTGAGGTAGCGGACTCAGGACGAGGGGAATGAAAACACACAGGGTTATTGATGAGGTTGGAGACAACACTTACTGTCAAACCAAAGTCAGCCAGTCGATGAGGTCAGCAGAGGGGGTGGAGGAGGATGCTACTGACGACGAGGTTACGTTGCGTCTTCCTGGCCAGAGACAAAGTACTGGAAGCACGTCAACAACTGAATCCTGGACCACAACTTTGACTCTGAGCAGATGTCGTGTTGGCTATGCAGGTCGCATGGGCTGTAAGCCTTTCCTAGCCTGTGAATTTTTGGACATCGCAAAGGATCACCAAAGTCATGTAATCTGTAAGATTTGTCAACAATCTGTAAGTAGAAGGCAAAAACTCACACTTTTGAGTACTTCCTCAATGAAGTATCACATGGATATGAATTGACAGCGTGAAGGTGTATTGCTCAGCTTTAGCAACTGTCAACGCAATATGCTTATTTGCCGTTCATTGCATGCATTGTTGCAGACTACACACAAGGGGCTGCTGTTTTTTTAGATCTGCCTTTGGTCACTATAGCAATAGAAAATTGCTCTTCGGGGGTGGACTTGGAGATGCTGTCTATGAACAGAAGGAAAAGCTAAAGGTGTGTGTTACAGCAAGGAGCCACCGCAGAAACACTTCGTTCAATTGTGAGGGGAGTTGTGTTGTACTTTGATGATGAGCACTGTAACGTCAGTGAGCAGCATCCTGTGCCACACACCAACATTCTTACGGTGCTGTCTTTACTGTTTACCGTGAGAGGAGCGTAAAGTCTGTATTTCTGGCAACTGGACATCACAGTACCCGGGTACAGTAGGCTGTGCCCAGACAATAATGCGGGCACGCAACACTTTGTTTTATTAGCAAAACACATATCTGTTCTGGGTAGGCCGACTATATAGACAATAAGACTTGCTGCCTCTGCACTGTCAAATTGTCACGTACAGTTTAAATCATAGAGGGACAGCAACACATGTTTGCATTGACTGTTGCTTTTCAAGATTTCCATGACTGTGTTGCAGAGCTGTGTGGTTTGCATTCACACTGTTATCATCTGCATTATCTGTGAGGCTTCAGCTAACAAGGGTATTCAGGGGGGGTCATGTGTTTTGTCTATGTTTAGGTAGATAACTTGGAAGCTCTTGTGATGCGCCACTGGTAAGTCGTGTTCGCACACACACACACACACACACATGCACAAACACACAATTACTGCTACACAGAGGGATTAGCAGGTAGTAGGCAACAGAATAGATTGTTCAATTATTTTAATTGTATGCATGGTTTATTGTTTGTTTTGGTAAAGTTAAACAATCATTTATCAACCCAACTGCCTAGAGTCCTTTTCCTTTTGCCTGGTTTTGCTGCATACTGGGGAGCCCACCCTGTACACGACTTAAAATGAAGCATAAGTCGCAATGTGAATTTCACTGTGCTACAATGCGGCCTAGCGTGCCTGTGCAACCACCGCCTGCCCCATCAAGTGCATCTGCATGCTCTTCATCCTCTGTGACTGTGGGGACAGCAGTCACACATGGTTTTTCACACTGAACTTCCACTCCTTAACCCGCAACAGGGAGTGTGATTGGCAGGTCATCACTTGTTTTGGAAGTGGAAACAGAAGGTATTGTTGAGCTGTCAGACATCGAGAGAACCATCATTGGATGCAGGCTACATTATATCCATGCCTGCACCTTCGTCACAGATTGCCTGCACTACCTGCAGTTAATAATTGCATTCCAGAAATGGAAAGGAGTGTAAAATGCACATGTGTTGTACCTTGCTTGGCAGCAAAGGAACACTAACTTAGTATTCCAGACAATTTTAGGAAGGCAGAAAAAGAGTCAGCTCTTTGTGCAAATTAAATAGCGTGGCAAAAGTGGACAGATGGGTACAGTGGCCGTGTTCTGTGGGTACCAGGACAGTAAAAGAAGCCTCACTTTCTATCCCTCCTAATGATCAAATGCAGCATGGAATTCCCTGAGTTTGCTATAAAATTAGCATAGCTAAATGTGCAGGAGGGTGTCATGCAGAGGTGCTAGAAATAGCTTGGCACCAGTGGGGCACTAATGGAATACAACAGCCAGTTCTATGATGCCACTAAATGGCAGTATTTTTTGCTATCATTATAGCTTATTAAAAACAGAGCAGGAGGGTGTCATACAGAGGTGCTAGAAATAGCTTGGCACCAGTGGGGCACTAATGGAATACAACAGCCAGTTCTATGATGCCACTAAATGGCAGTATTTTTTGCTATCATTATAGCTTATTAAAAACAGAGCAGGAGGGTGTCATGCAGAGGTGCTAGAAATAGCTTGGCACCAGTGGGGCACTAATGGAATACAACAGCCAGTTCTATGATGCCACTAAATGGCAGTATTTTTTGCTATCATTATAGCTTATTAAAAACAGAGCAGGAGGGTGTCATGCAGAGGTGCTAGAAATAGCTTGGCACCAGTGGGGCACTAATGGAATACAACAGCCAGTTCTATGATGCCACTAAATGGCAGTATTTTTTGCTATCATTATAGCTTATTAAAAACAGAGCAGGAGGGTGTCTTGCAGAGGTGCTAGAAATAGCTTGGCACCAGTGGGGCACTAATAGAATACAACAGCCAGTTCTATGATGCCACTAAATGGCAGTATTTTTTGCTATCATTATAGCTTATTAAAAACAGAGCAGGAGGGTGTCATGCAGAGGTGCTGCACATAGATTTGCACCAGTGGGCACTAATGGAGTACAACAGCCACTTCTTGTGTGCCACTAGGTACACTGAGTGTTTGCTAGTATAATGGCTTATTAACAATGAGTTTGAGTGTGCAATGCAGGCAGAGGTGCTGCATATATCTTTGCACTAGTGGGACTATAGCAAAGTCCAATGGCCACGTTTAGGATGCCACTAGGTACACTGAGTGTTTGCTAGTATAATGGCTTAGTTATAATGAGTTTGAGTGTGCAATGCAGCCAGACGTGCTGCAAATATCTTTGCACTAGTGGGACTAGACAAAAGTCCAATAGCCACGTTTAGGATGCCACTAGGTTCACTGAGTGTTTGCTAGTATAATGGCTTAGTAACAATGAGTTTGAGTGTGCAATGCAGGCCGACGTGCTGCAAATATCTTTGCACTAGTGGGACTATTCAAAAGTCCAATAGCCACGTTTAGGATGCCACTAGGTACACTGAGTGTTTGCTAGTATAATGGTTTAGTTATAATGAGTTTGAGTGTGCAATGCAGGCAGACGTGCTGCAAATATCTTTGCACTAGTGGGACTAGACAAAAGTCCAATAGCCACGTTTAGGATGCCACTAGGTTCACTGAGTGTTTGCTAGTATAATGGCTTAGTAACAATGAGTTTGAGTGTGCAATGCAGGCAGACGGGCTGCAAATATCTTTGCACTAGTGGGACTAGACAAAAGTTAAATAGCCACGTTTAGGATGCCACTAGGTTCACTGAGTGTTTGCTAGTATAATGGCTTAGTTATAATGAGTTGGAGTGTGCAATGCAGGCAGAGGTGCTGCAAATATCTTTGCACTAGTGGGACTATACAAAAGTCCAATAGCCACGTTTAGGATGCCACTAAGTACACTGAGTGTTTGCTAGTATAATGGCTTAGTTATAATGAGTTGGAGTGTGCAATGCAGGCAGAGGTGCTGCAAATATCTTTGCACTAGTGGGACTATACAAAAGTCCAATAGCCACGTTTAGGATGCCAATAGGTACACTGAGTGTTTGCTAGTATAATGGCTTAGTTATAATGAGTTTGAGTGTGCAATGCAGGCAGACGTGCTGCAAATATCTTTGCACTAGTGGGACTAGACAAAAGTCCAATAGCCACGTTTAGGTTGCCACTAGGTTCACTGAGTGTTTGCTAGTATAATGGCTTAGTAACAATGAGTTTGAGTGTGCAATGCAGGCAGACGTGCTGCAAATATCTTTGCACTAGTGGGACTATACAAAAGTCCAATAGCCACGTTTAGGATGCCACTAGGTACACTGAGTGTTTGCTAGTATAATGGCTTAGTTATAATGAGTTTGAGTGTGCAATGCAGGCAGACGTGCTGCAAATATCTTTGCACTAGTGGGACTAGACAAAAGTCCAAAAGCCACGTTTAGGATGCCACTAGGTTCACTGAGTGTTTGCTAGTATAATGGCTTAGTAACAATGAGTTTGAGTGTGCAATGCAGGCAGAGGTGCTGCAAATATCTTTGCACTAGTGGGACTAGACAAAAGTCCAATAGCCACGTTTAGGATGCCACTATGTACATGTTACGTCCGGGTGGTGGAAACACTGGACCGTACACCGATTCCCTCTGAGGAGGCAGCCAGGCCGGTCACCCCGCCAGAGGGTCCTGATGCACGGCAGCCGAAGCACTATTGGTAGCCAGACAGTCCGTAGAGGAGCAGGAAAGGTGGATGTCGCTGAGCACACGGAGTTCTGGACGGTAGTCCGGGTGACGAAGCTCAGGGTCCGAGGCCGGGTTGTAGGGTCAGGCGGGATCCGGAACCTGCTGAGCGATGGGACGGGTCACCGAACGGAGCCAGGGACTGGAGACTGGCGGAGCTGCAGAGGTGGTGGAACATCCGCCGAAGTCACCGTCAGGGTCCAGGGATGGACTTGGTTCGGAGCGGCTGGCGTGGCAGGGCAGGCTCTGCGAGACAGACAGGGTTAATACAGGGCAAAGCACAAGGCAAAGCAATACGGGGACCTGAACCCTAGCTTGCTAAACACGTAGAACAGGTGACGCCCTCCAGGCAGGAAGCTCCTAATATACCTGACCCTGGCTGATGCAATATCCTGTTTAGGGAGTGCTGGGCCTTAAAGAGGAGGTCAGTGACCGCGCGCGCCCTAATGCGCATGCGCGACGCCCGGGTGCCGGAGGCGAGAGCAGGGAGCGGTGCCGAGGAGGACGTGTGATGGGAGGCAGGAGGCCCGGGGACCGGAGCGGTGAGTGAGGAACGACGTCGGGACCCGGGGACCGTGACAGTACCCCCCCCAGGCCCCCCTCCCCGCAACCGGGACAGAAAGGCACAAATCAGAGTAGTACCCACATTCTCCCGGGGCTCCCAGGACCTATCCTTGGGACCATAACCCGCCCAGTCCACCAAGAAATACTGCCGACCTCGTACGGTCTTCATGGCCACGATATCCCTTACCGCATAGATGTCATCGTCAGCGATAAGAGGAGCAGCAGGACTGGCAGCAGCGGAGAAGGGACCAAGGACGACAGGCTTGAGCAAGGAGACATGGAAGGAGTTGGGTATCCGCATCGTGGCCGGGAGCTGCAGCTTGTAGGAGACTGCATTAATCTTGCTGATGACTTTAAACGGCCCGATGTAACGAGGACCCAACTTGTACGATGGCAACTTCAATCGGACATATTTGGAGGCAAGCCAGACCAGATCACCAGGGGAGAAACACGGGGGATCCAGGCGCCGTTTGTCCGCATGTCTCTTCATCCGCAAAGAAGCACGCTCTAGGGAATTCTTGACAGAGCTCCATATGGCTGAGAAGTCCTGGGCCAGTGCATCTGCTGCGGGGACATCGGAAGAAGAGGATACTGGCAATGGGACAGAAGGCTGAAGTCCGTAAACGACTTGGAAGGGAGAGCAGGAAGTGGACTCGCTGATGTGGTGGTTGTGGGAGAACTCAGCCCAAGGAAGAAGCGTGGACCAGTCATCGTGATGGGCATTAACGTAGTGGCGCAGGAAGGAGGTCAGGATCTGATTGACCCGTTGCACTTGGCCATTCGACTGAGGATGGTAAGCCGAAGAAAAGTCCAAGGATACTCCCAGATGTTTACAGAGAGCCTTCCAGAAGTGCGAGGTAAACTGAGTTCCTCTGTCGGACACAATGTGTGCGGGAAAGCCATGCAATCGGAATATGTGTTGTATGAAGGAGTCAGCTAGTTCCTGGGCAGAGGGCAGCCCGGCCATGGGAATGAAGTGAGCCATTTTTGAGAAACGGTCCACCACAACCCATATGACTGTGTGTCCGGAGGATGAGGGTAAGTCCGTAATGAAGTCCATTGCAATATGTTGCCACGGAACGGAAGGGATGGGCAGAGGCAGAAGACGTCCATATGGTAGGTGCTTGGGTGTCTTGTTCCGGGCACAGGACGAACAGGCTGAGACGAAGGTTGCGACGTCTTTACGGAGAGACGGCCACCAATAGTGGCGGACAATCGTGTTCCAAGTCTTCTTCTGACCAGCGTGACCAGCGATCTTTGAGGCATGGCCCCATTGCAGGACTCTCTGTCTGTCAGTATCTGAGACATAGGTTTTCCCAGGGGGTATCTGAGTCAGAGCGACAGGAGCCAACAAAATGACTTTACTGGGGCTGATGATGGACTGGAGCGTCTCCTCCTCCAGCTCTACGGGCACGAAAGACCTAGACAAGGCGTCTGCCCGCAAGTTCTTGTCCGCGGGCCGAAAATGGAGTTGGAAATCAAAACGAGCGAAAAACAAGGACCAGCGGGCTTGTCGTGGGTTCAGTCTTTGGGCTGACCGCAGGTACTCCAGATTCTTGTGGTCCGTGTAGATGATCACAGGGTATACAGCTCCCTCCAAGAGGTAGCGCCATTCCTCCAAGGCCAGCTTGACGGCCAGTAGCTCCCGATCACCGATGGTGTAGTTGCGTTCGGGTGCCGAGAAGCTCTTGGAGAAGAATCCGCATGTAACCATCTTTCCGGAGCAGGATTTCTGCATCAACACTGCTCCGGCCCCTGAGGAGGAGGCATCCACCTCTAAGGTGAACTGTCGGTTCAATTCAGGGCGATGGAGAACTTGGGAAGAAGCAAACGCCTGTTTCAAAGAGCAGAACGCGACATCGGCCACCGGTGGCCAGTCCTTAGGATTAGCTCCCTTCTTAGTCAAGGCAGAGAGAGGCGCAGTCAGGGCAGAGAAGTGCGGGATGAATTGACGATAATAGTTTGCAAAGCCAAGGAAGCGTTGGATAGCCTTCAGTCCGGATGGAGGAGGCCAGTTGAGGATGGAAGACACTTTTTGTGGGTCCATCTGCAGACCAGTGTCCGAGATGACATAACCCAGGAAGGGAAGGGACGACTTTTCAAAGATGCACTTCTCGTACTTGGCGTACAGACGGTTCTCTCTAAGCCTTTGGAGTACTAGCTGCACGTTCTCTCTGTGGGTCTGTAGGTCCGGAGAGAAGACCAGGATGTCATCCAGATATACCACGACACAGACATAGAGGAGATCTCTGAACACGTCGTTCACCAATTCTTGGAAGACTGCTGGAGCATTACACAGACCAAAGGGCATGACACAATACTCGTAGTGCCCATCCCGAGTGTTGAATGCGGTCTTCCATTCGTCTCCAGAGCGAATGCGAACCAGGTTATAAGCCCCACGGAGGTCCAACTTGGTGAATACACGAGCTCCTCGGAGCCGATCGAATAGTTCGGGGATGAGTGGCAGAGGGTATTTGTTTTTTACGGTGATCTGGTTTAATCCCCGATAGTCAATGCAAGGGCGCAGATCACCCTCCTTCTTCTTGACAAAGAAAAAACCTGCTCCGGCAGGGGACGAAGATCTCCGAATTAACCCCTTAGCCAGGCTCTCGGTGATATAGGCGGACATGGCCCGTGTTTCAGCAGGGGACAAGGGGTATATCTGTTACATCCGGGTGGTGGACCCTCTGGACCGTACACCGGTTTCCCTAGAGATGGCAGTCAGGCAGGTCACCCTGCCAGAGGGTCTGGGTGCACGGCAGCCGAAGCACAGGTGGTAGTCCGACAGTCCGTAGGGGAGCAGGAATGGTGGATGGAGTTCTGGACGGTAGTCCGGGTGACGAGGCTCAGAGTCCGAGACCAGGTGGTAAGGTCAGGCGGGATCCGGAACCTGCTGAGCGATGGAACGGATCACCAAGCGGAGCCAGGGACTGGAGACTGGCGGAGCTGCAGAGATGGTGGAACATCTGCCGAAGTCACCGTCTGGGTACAGGGATGTGCGTGGTTCGGAGCGGCTGGCGTGGCAGGACAGGCTCTACGAGACAGGACAGGGTTAATGCAGGCAAAGCACAAGGTAAAGCTATAGGGGACCTGAACACTAGCTTGCTAAACACGTAGAACAGGCCCCGCCCACCAGGAAAGAGAAACCTTATATACCCTGTACCTGTCTAAGCAATATCCTGTTTCAGGGTGCTGGCCCTTTAAGAGAGGGTCAGTGACCGCGCGCGCGCCCTAAAGCGCATGTGCGAGGCCTGTGTGCCAGAAGCCAGTCCAGGGAGCGGTGAGGAGGAAGCAGGAGTGCCCGGCTGTGTGTCCGTCGCAGAGGAGCGCCGGGAGCGGGGAGCAGGACGCATGGAGGGTGCAGGGAAGGAAGATGGAACCGGGACCGGAGAGGTGAGCACGGAACGCCGCCGGGAACCGGGGGGCGGGCCACGGGGACCGGAGAGCAGGGACCGGGAACCGGGAAGCGTGACAGTACCCCCTAACCCACACCCCCCTCCCCGCAACCGGGACAGGAAGGCACGTATCAGAGGAGTGCCAACATTCTCCCGGGGCTCCCAGGATCTATCCTCGGGACCATACCCCGCCCAGTCCACCAGGAAATACTGCCGACCTCGTATGGTCTTCATGGCCACGATATCCCTTACCGCATAGATGTCATCGTCAGCGATGGGAGGAGGAGCAGTACCGACATCAGCGGAGAAGGGACCAAAGACAACAGGCTTGAGCAAGGAGACATGGAAGGAGTTGGGTATCCGCATCGTGGCCGGGAGCTGCAGCTTGTAGGAGACTGCATTTATCTTGCTGACGACTTTAAACGGCCCGATGTAACGAGGACCCAACCTGTACGATGGCAACTTCAATCGGACATACTTGGATGCAAGCCAGACCAGATCACCAGGGGAGAAACACGGGGGATCCAGGCGTCGTTTGTCCGCATGTCTCTTCATCCGCAAAGAAGCGCGCTCAAGAGAGGTCTTGACAGAGCTCCATATGGCTGAGAAGTCCTGGACCAGAGCATCTGCTGCGGGGACATCTGAAACCGAGGATACAGGCAATGGGACAGAAGGCTGAAGTCCGTAAACAACTCGGAATGGAGAGCTGGAGGTGGACTCGCTGATGTGATGGTTGTGGGAGAACTCAGCCCAAGGAAGAAGCGTGGACCAGTCATCGTGATGGGCATTAACGTAGTGGCGCAGGAAGGAGGTCAGGATCTGATTGACCCGTTCCACTTGCCCATTCGACTGAGGATGGTAGGCCGAAGAAAAGTCCAGAGATACTCCCAGATGTTTGCAGAGAGCCCTCCAGAAGCGCGAGGTGAACTGCGTTCCTCTGTCGGACACAATGTGTGTGGGAAAGCCATGCAATCGGAATATATGTTGGATGAAGGAGTCAGCTAGCTCCTGGGCAGAGGGCAGCCCGGCCATGGGGATGAAGTGAGCCATTTTTGAGAAACGATCCACCACAACCCATATGACTGTTTGTCCGGAGGATAAGGGTAAGTCCGTAATGAAGTCCATTGCGATATGTTACCACGGAACAGAAGGAATGGGCAGAGGCAGGAGACGTCCATACGGTAGGTGCTTGGGTGTCTTGTTCCGGGCACAGGACGGACAGGCCGAGACGAAGGTTGAGACGTCTTTACGGAGGGACGGCCACCAGTAGTGACGGACAATCGTACTCCAAGTCTTCTTCTGACCAGCATGGCCAGCGATCTTCGAGGCATTGCCCCAGTGTAGGACTCTCTGTCTGTCAGACTCTGAGACATAGGTTTTCCCAGGGGGTATCTGAGTTAAAGCGACAGGGTTCACCGGAATGATTTTGCTGGGGTTGATGATGGGCTGGAATGTCTCCTCCTCCAACTCCATGGGCACGAAGGACCTGGACAAGGCGTCTGCCCGCACGTTCTTGTCCGCAGGCCGAAAATGGAGCTGGAAGTCAAATCGAGCAAAGAACAAGGACCAGCGGGCTTGTCGTGGGTTCAGTCTTTGGGCAGACCGCAGGTACTCGAGATTCTTGTGGTCCGTGTATATGATTACAGGGTATACTGCTCCCTCCAAGAGGTAGCGCCATTCCTCCAAGGCAAGCTTCACGGCCAGTAGCTCCCGATCCCCGATGGTGTAGTTGCGTTCGGGTGCCGAGAAGCTCTTGGAGAAGAATCCACACGTGACCATCTTTCCGGAGGGAGAGTTCTGCATCAACACTGCCCCGGCTCCTGAGGAAGAGGCATCCACCTCCAAGGTGAACTGTCGGTTCAATTCTGGGCGATGGAGAACCGGGGAAGAAGCAAATGCCTTTTTCAAGGAGCAGAACGCGGCATCGGCCGCCGGGGGCCAGTCCTTAGGATTAGCTCCTTTCTTAGTCAAGGCAGAGAGAGGCGCAGTCAGAGCAGAGAAATGCGGGATGAATTGCCGATAATAGTTCGCAAAGCCGAGAAAGCGCTGGATAGCCTTCAGTCCGGAAGGAGGAGGCCAGTTGATGATGGCAGACACTTTCTCAGGATCCATCTGCAGACCAGTGTCCGAGATTACATAACCCAGGAAGGGAAGGGACGCCTTTTCGAAGATGCATTTCTCGTACTTGGCGTACAGACGGTTTTCTCTGAGCCTCTGGAGAACTAGCTGCACGTCTTCTCTGTGGGTCTGTAGATCCGGAGAGAAGATCAGGATGTCGTCCAGATATACCACGACACAGACGTAGAGGAGATCTCTGAACACGTCGTTCACCAGTTCTTGGAAAACTGCCGGAGCATTACACAGACCAAAGGGCATGACACAATACTCGTAGTGCCCATCCCGAGTGTTGAATGCGGTTTTCCATTCGTCTCCAGAGCGAATGCGAACCAGGTTATAGGCCTCTCGGAGATCCAACTTGGTGAATATACGGGCTCCTCGGAGCCGATCGAATAGTTCGGGGATAAGCGGCAGAGGGTATTTGTTCTTGACGGTGATCTGGTTTAAACCCCGGTAGTCAATGCAAGGGCGCAGATCACCCTCCTTCTTCTTAACGAAGAAAAACCCTGCTCCGGCAGGGGATGAGGACCTCCGAATGAACCCCTTTGCCAGGCTCTCGGTAATATAGGCAGACATAGCTCGTGTTTCGGCAGGGGACAAGGGGTATATTCTTCCTCTAGGAGGCGTGGTTCCGGGTAGTAAATCAATGGCGCAGTCGTAGGGACGATGAGGCGGTAGTACCTCTGACTCCTTTTTATCAAATACGTCCGAGAAGGACCAATAGGCAGAAGGCAGTCCTGGTAGAGACTCTGGAACCGGAGGGCGTCGAACGGGCTGGATGGTTTTCAGACATCTCTCGTGGCACGAGGAGCCCCACCGGGTGATTTCACCTGTACTCTAGCTGACCGATGGTTCGTGTGTCCGTAACCATGGGAGTCCCAGCAGGATCTGATGGGACATTTGTGGGAGAACGTAGAAGGTGATCTTCTCGGTGT
Source organism: Anomaloglossus baeobatrachus (assembly GCF_048569485.1). Lineage (NCBI taxonomy): Eukaryota > Metazoa > Chordata > Amphibia > Anura > Aromobatidae > Anomaloglossus > Anomaloglossus baeobatrachus. Next base: position 353,852,496 of record NC_134354.1, read on the forward strand.
GCAGAGCGCCGATCCGTACTTCCACAGGCTTGGTGATCAGTGAGACGGTGTCAGAGAGGGGTCTCCCATCTACTGAGGCGATCACCAGCGGTTTTTCTATTGGAGGACTGGCACCTGATACTTATCCACCGTGGCCTGCTGGATGAAGTTGCCTGCTGCTCCAGAATCGAGGTATGCCTCCGCCGTGAACCGGGTCTCTTCTGTAGTCACTTGCACAGTCCATGTAACGGAGTCTGATAGTGTCCCAGCACCTAGGGTGGCTTCTCCTACCAAGCCTAGGCTTTGGAGTTTCCCGGTTTCTCGGGACAAGAGCGTAGCAGGTGTGAGCCATCACCGCAGTAGAAGCAGAGACCCTTTGCCCGTCGTTCTGCTCGGCGTTGCTCAGACTGCCTCAGGCGGTCAATCTGCATGGGCTCGAAGGTAGACGCGCCAGGTGACGCCGACTGGGGAGCGATGGACTTCTGTGGTGGGGAGGAGTGCCGTATCGGACGCCTCTCGCGGGACACCTCTTTGGATCGTTCCTGAAAGCGAAGATCCACGCGAGTCGCTAGAGCAATCAGGGCGTCCAGGGTGGAAGGCACGTCACGACCAGCCAGCTCATCTTTAATGCGACCCGAGAGTCCTTCCCAGAAGGCGGCGGTTAGGGCCTCGTTGTTCCACCCGAGTTCCGAGGCCAAGGTGCGGAAACGAATGGCATATTGGCCCACCGTCAGAGGCCCTTGACGTAGCCGGAGGAGGGATGAAGCGGAAGGCGGCGGAGCGTCCGGGCTCATCAAAGGTGGTACGAAATGCCTGCAGGAATTCCTGAATGTCCGTGGTCACCGGATCCTCCTTCTCCCATAAGGGGTTCATCCAGGCCAGTGCCTCTCCCTCTAGATGGGACATCATGAAGGCGACCTTGGCTTGGTCAGAAGCAAAAAGGTGCGGCAGCAGCTTGAAGTGGAGGGAGCATTGGTTTATGAATCCCCTGCAGGTCTTGGGATCTCCGGCGTACCGGGGTGGTGAGGCCAAACGAAGCTTGGAAGCATCCGAGGAGGCTGCCACGGGAGCTGCGGCCGTGGATCGTGTGGTGGAATCCTGAGATGCCGAGGGTGTGGCCGTTGCTTGTAGCGCGTTCAGACGGGTATCCACAGAAGACATGAAGTTGAGCATGCGGGTCTGGGTCTCGCGCTGTCGTATGAGTTCCTGCTGCAGGGCCGCTAGTGCGTCGGCGGGATCCATGGCCTGTTCTAGCTGTTACGTCCGGGTGGTGGACCCTCTGGACCGTACACCGGTTTCCCTAGAGATGGCAGTCAGGCAGGTCACCCCGCCAGAGGGTCTGGGTGCACGGCAGCCGAAGCACAGGTGGTAGTCCAACAGTCCGTAGGGGAGCAGGAATGGTGGATGGAGTTCTGGACGGTAGTCCGGGTGACGAGGCTCAGAGTCCGAGACCAGGTGGTAAGGTCAGGCGGGATCCGGAACCTGCTGAGCGATGGAACGGATCACCAAGCGGAGCCAGGGACTGGAGACTGGCGGAGCTGCAGAGATGGTGGAACATCCGCCGAAGTCACCGTCTGGGTACAGGGATGTGCGTGGTTCGGAGCGGCTGGCGTGGCAGGACAGGCTCTACGAGACAGGACAGGGTTAATGCAGGCAAAGCACAAGGTAAAGCTATAGGGGACCTGAACACTAGCTTGCTAAACACGTAGAACAGGCCCCGCCCACCAGGAAAGAGAAACCTTATATACCCTGTACCTGTCTAAGCAATATCCTGTTTCAGGGTGCTGGCCCTTTAAGAGAGGGTCAGTGACCGCGCGCGCGCCCTAAAGCGCATGTGCGAGGCCTGTGTGCCAGAAGCCAGTCCAGGGAGCGGTGAGGAGGAAGCAGGAGTGCCCGGCTGTGTGTCCGTCGCAGAGGAGCGCCAGGAGCGGGGAGCAGGACGCATGGAGGGTGCAGGGAAGGAAGATGGAACCGGGACCGGAGAGGTGAGCACGGAACGCCGCCGGGAACCGGGGGGCGGGCCACGGAGACCGGAGAGCGGGGACCGGGAACCGGGAAGCGTGACAATATCCTTCCTCTAGGAGGCGTAGTTCCAGGCAGTAGATCGATGGCACAGTCGTAGGGATGATGAGGCAGTAGTACCTCTGACTCCTTTTTATCAAAAACGTCCGAGAAGGACCAGTAGGCCGAAGGCAGTCCTGGTAGAGACTCTGGAACCGGAGGTCGTCGGATGGGCTGGATGGATTTCAGGCATCTCTCGTGACACGAGGGGCCCCATCGGGTAATTTCACCTGTACTCCAGCTGACCGACGGTTCGTGTGCCCGTAACCATGGGAGTCCCAGCAGGATCTGATGGGACATGCGCGGGAGGACGTAGAAGGTGATCTTCTCGGTGTGCAGGGCACCGATCCGTAATTCCACAGGCTTGGTGATCAGAGAGACGGTGTCAGAGAGGGGTCTCCCATCTACAGAGGCGATCACCAGCGGTTTTTCTAGTGGGAGAACAGGCACCTGGTACTTATCCACCGTGGCCTGCTGGATGAAGTTGCCTGCTGCTCCGGAATCGAGGTATGCCTCTGCCGTGAACCGGGTCTCTTCTGTAGTCACTTGCACAGTCCATGTAACGGAGTTTGAGAGAGTCCCAGCACCTAGGGTGGCCTCTCCTGCCAAGCCTAGGCTTTGGAGTTTCCCGGCTTCTAGGGGCAAGAGCGTAGTAGGTGTGTGCCATCACCGCAGTAGAAGCAGAGACCCTTTGCTAGTCGTTCTGCTCTGCGTTGCTCAGACTGCCTCAGTCGGTCAATCTGCATGGGCTCGACGTTAGACGCGCCAGGTGACGCCGACTGGGGAGCGATGGACTTCTGTGGTGGGGAGGAGTGCCTTATCGGACGCCTCTCGCGGGACACCTCTTTGGATCGTTCCTGAAAGCGAAGATCCACTCGAGTCGCTAGAGCAATCAGGGCATCCAAGGTGGAAGGCACGTCACGACCAGCCAGCTTTTCCTTAATACGACCCGAGAGTCCCTCCCAGAAGGCGGCGGTTAGGGCCTCATTGTTCCACCCTAATTCCGAAGCCAAGGTGCGAAAACGAATAGCATATTGGCCCACCGACAGAGTCCCCTGACGTAGCCGGAGGAGGGAAGAGGCAGAGGCGGAGGCGCGTCCGGGCTCGTCAAAGGTGTTACGAAAAGCCTGCAGGAACTCCTGGATGTCAGTAGTTACCGGATCCTCCTTCTCCCACAAGGGGTTCATCCAGGCCAGTGCCTCCCCCTCTAGATGGGACATCACGAACGCGACCTTGGCTTGGTCAGAGGCAAAAAGGTGCGGCAGCAGCTTGAAATGGAGGGAGCATTGGTTTATGAATCCCCTGCAGGTCTTGGGGTCACCGGCGTACCGGGGTGGTGAGGCCAAACAAAGCTTGGAAGTTTCTGAGGAGGCTGCCACGGGAACTGCGGCCGTGGACTGTGCAGTGGAAGCCGGAGACGCCAAGGACGTGGCCGTTGCTTGTAGCGTGTTCAGGCGGGTATCCACAGAGGACATAAAGGCCAGCATGCGGGACTGGGTCTCGCGCTGTCGTACGAGTTCCTGCTGCAAGGCCGCTAGTGCTTCGGCGGGATCCATGGCCTGTTCTAGCTGTTACGTCCGGGTGGTGGAAACACTGGACCGTACACCGATTCCCTCTGAGGAGGCAGCCAGGCTGGTCACCCCGCCAGAGGGTCCTGATGCACGGCAGCCGAAGCACTATTGGTAGCCAGACAGTCCGTAGAGGAGCAGGAAAGGTGGATGTCGCTGAGCACACGGAGTTCTGGACGGTAGTCCGGGTGACGAAGCTCAGGGTCCGAGGCCGGGTTGTAGGGTCAGGCGGGATCCAGAACCTGCTGAGCGATGGGACGGGTCACCGAACGGAGCCAGGGACTGGAGACTGGCGGAGCTGCAGAGGTGGTGGAACATCCGCCGAAGTCACCGTCAGGGTCCAGGGATGGACTTGGTTCGGAGCGGCTGGCGTGGCAGGGCAGGCTCTGCGAGAAAGACAGGGTTAATACAGGGCAAAGCACAAGGCAAAGCAACACGGGGACCTGAACACTAGCTTGCTAAACACGTAGAACAGGCGACGCCCTCCAGGCAGGAAGCTCCTAATATACCTGACCCTGGCTGATGCAATATCCTGTTTAGGGAGTGCTGGGCCTTAAAGAGGAGGTCAGTGACCGCGCGCGCGCCCTAATGCGCATGCGCGACGCCCGGGTGCCGGAGGCGAGAGCAGGGAGCGGTGCCGAGGAGGACGTGTGACGGGAGGCAGGAGGCCCGGGGACCGGAGCGGTGAGTGAGGAACGACGTCGGGACCCGGGGAGCGTGACAGTACACTGAGTGTTTGCTAGTATAATGGCTTATTTATAATGAGTTGGAGTGTGCAATGCAGGCAGAGGTGCTGCAAATATCTTTGCACTAGTGGGACTATAGCAAAGTCCAATAGCCACGTTTAGGATGCCACTAGGTACACTGAGTGTTTGCTAGTATAATGGCTTAGTTATAATGAGTTGGAGTGTGCAATGCAGGCAGAGGTGCTGCAAATATCTTTGCACTAGTGGGACTAGAAAAAAGTCCAATAGCCACGTTTAGGATGCCACTAGGTACACTGAGTGTTTGCTAGTATAATGGCTTAGTTGTAATGAGTTTGAGTGTGCAATGCAGGCAGAGGTGCTGCAAATATCTTTGCACTAGTGGGACTATAGCAAAGTCCAATAGCCACGTTTAGGATGCCACTAGGTACACTGAGTGTTTGCTAATATAATGGCTTAGTTATAATGAGTTTGAGTGTGCAATGCAGGCAGAGGTGTTGCAAATGTCTTTGCACTAGTGGGACTATAGCAAAGTCCAATAGCCACGTTTAGGATGCCACTAGGTACACTGAGTGTTTGCTAGTATAATGGCTTAGTTATAATGAGTTTGAGTGTGCAATGCAGGCAGAGGTGCTGCAAATATCTTTGCACTAGTGGGACTATAGCAAAGTCCAATAGCCACGTTTAGGATGCCACTAGGTACACTGAGTGTTTGCTAGTATAATGGCTTAGTTATAATTAGAGTTGAGCGCGGTTCGAGGTTCGAGGTTCTCCAGTTCTAGGCTCGAGTGATTTTGGGGCCTGTTCTAGATCGAACTAGAACTCGAGCTTTTTGCAAAAGCTCGATAGTTCTAGAAACGTTCGAGAACGGTTCTAGGAGCAAAAAAACAGCTAATTCCTAGCTGGCTTTCCGCTGTAATAGTGTAAGTCACTCTGTGACTCACACTATTATGACATTTCAGTGTATAGTGTGCGTGAACAGCGCCTTCAGATCACTCCTGTTTGTATAATGGCGATCGCCAATTTTTTTTTTTTTCCTTGTCTTCCTTCACTAAGCGCGCGCGTGTAGTGGGGAGGGCCATTATGTCAGCCAATCCCAGACACACACACAGCTAAGTGGACTTTTAGCCAGAGAAGCAACGGCATGTGTGATAGGATGTCCATGTCACATGTCCCTGCATTATAAAACCGGACATTTTCCTCCAGCACGGCATTATCTGCCTTCTGCGTCCTTGGTGTCAGACATCACTGGCGCAGCTCCGTCCTGAGTCCTATCTCCGATACTGCTGTATACGCTCCATACACAGCGCTAGACAGCTTAGGGATAGCACTTTCTATCAGTTCTTTTAAGGGCTCGTACCGGCAGGGTCAGAGCTATAGGTGACAGGTCCTGAAAACAGAGACAGCGTCTGTGTAGCTAAGGTCAGGGATTTCGTCGCTGCATTTCCCCATTAGGAGGGAATAGAAAGGCAGGCTTCCGTTCCTCTACCCAGAGCCCCACAATCCTGGCACTGTACCCTCCTGTCCTCTGCACACTCCAACTCATTATAACTAAGCCATTATGCTAGCAAACACTGAGTGTACCTAGTGGCATCCTAAACGTGGCTATTGGACTTCTGTATAGTCCCAGTAGTGCACAGGAATTTGCAGCACCTCTGCCTGCCTTGCACACTCAAACTCATTATAACTAAGCCATTATACTAGCAAACACTCAGTTTACCTAGTGGCATCCTAAACGTGGCTATTGGACTTTTGTCTAGTCCCACTAGTGCAAAGATATTTGCAGCACGTCTGCCTGCATTGCACACTCAAACTCATTGTTACTAAGCCATTATACTAGCAAACACTCAGTGTACCTAGTGGCATCCTGAACGTGGCTATTGGATTTTTGTATAGTCCCACTAGTGCAAAGATATTTAAGATATTTACAGCACGTCTGCCTGCATTGCACACTCAAACTCATTGTTACTAAGCCATTATACTAGCAAACACTCAGTGTACCTAGTGGCATCCTAAACGTGGCTGTTGGACTTTTGTCTAGTCCCACTAGTGCAAAGATATTTGCAGCACGTCTGCCTGCATTGCACACTCAAACTCATTGTTACTAAGCCATTATACTAGCAAACACTCAGTGTACCTAGTGGCATCCTAAACGTGGCTATTGGACTTTTGTATAGTCCCACTAGTGCAAAGATATTTGCAGCACGTCTGCCTGCATTGCACACTCAAACTCATTGTAACTAAGCCATTATACTAGCAAATACTCAGTGTACCTAGTGGCATCCTAAACGTGGCTATTGGACTTTTGTCTAGTCCCACTAGTGCAAAGATATTTGCAGCACGTCTGCCTGCATTGCACACTCAAACTCATTGTTACTAAGCCATTATACTAGCAAACACTCAGTGTACCTAGTGGCATCCAAAACGTGGCTATTGGACTTTTGTATAGTCCCACTAGTGCAAAGATATTTGCAGCACGTCTGCCTGCATTGCACACTCAAACTCATTGTTACTAAGCCATTATACTAGCAAACACTCAGTGTACCTAGTGGCATCCTAAACGTGGCTATTGGACTTTTGTCTAGTCCCACTAGTGAAAAGATATTTGCAGCACGTCTGCCTGCATTGCACACTCAAACTCATTGTTACTAAGCCATTATACTAGCAAACACTCAGTGTACCTAGTGGCATCCTAAACGTGGCTATTGGACTTTTGTATAGTCCCACTAGTGCAAAGATATTTGCAGCACGTCTGCCTGCATTGCACACTCCAACTCATTATAACTAAGCCATTATACTAGCAAACACTCAGTGTACCTAGTGGCATCCTAAACGTGGCTATTGGACTTTTGTCTAGTCCCACTAGTGCAAAGACATTTGCAGCACGTCTGCCTGCATTGCACACTCAAACTCATTATAACTAAGCCATTATACTAGCAAACACTCAGTGTACCTAGTGGCATCCTAAACGTGGCTATTGGACTTTTGTCTAGTCCCACTAGTGCAAAGATATTTGCAGCACGTCTGCCTGCATTGCACACTCAAACTCATTGTTACTAAGCCATTATACTAGCAAACACTCAGTGTACCTAGTGGCATCCTAAACGTGGCTATTGGACTTTTGTATAGTCCCACTAGTGCAAAGATATTTGCAGCACGTCTGCCTGCATTGCACACTCAAACTCATTGTTACTAATACATTATATTACCAAAAATTAAATAAACTTAGTGGCATACAAGAAGTGGCTGTTGTACTCCATTAGTGCCCCACTGGTGCCAAGCTACTTCTAGCACCTCTGCATGACACCCTCCTGCTCTGTTTTTAATAAGCTATAATGATAGCAAAAAATACTGCCATTTAGTGGCATCATAGAACTGGCTGTTGTATTCCATTAGTGCCCCACTGGTGCCAAGCTATTTCTAGCTCCTGTGCATGACACCCTCCTGCTCTGTTTTTAATAAGCTATAATGATAGCAAAAAATACTGCCATTTAGTGGCATCATAGAACTGGCTGTTGTATTCCATTAGTGCTCCACTGGTGCCAAGCTATTTCTAGCACCTCTGCATGACACCCTCTTGCTCTGTTTTTAATAAGCTTTAATGATAGCAAAAAATACTGCCATTTAGTGGCATCATAGAACTGGCTGTTGTATTCCATTAGTGCCCCACTGGTGCCAAGCTATTTCTAGCACCTCTGCATGACACCCTCCTGCTCTGTTTTTAATAAGCTATAATGATAGCAAAAAATACTGCCATTTAGTGGCATCATAGAACTGGCTGTTGTATTCCATTAGTGCCCCACTAGTGCCAAGCTATTTCTAGCACCTCTGCATGACACCCTCCTGCTCTGTTTTTAATAAGCTATAATGATAGCAAAAAATACTGCAACTTAGTGGTATACAAAAAATGCCTGTAGGACTCCTTTATTGTGCCACTGGTGCCAAGCAATCTCAAGCACCTCTGCATTCTACCCTCATGCACATTTTGCTATGCTAATTTTATAGAGAACTCAGGGAATTCCTTGCTGCATTTGATCATTAGGAGGGATAGAAAGTGAAGCTTCTTTTACTGGCCTGATACCCACAGAGCACGGCCACTGTACCCATCTGTCCACTTTTGCCACGCTATTTACTTTGCACAAAGAGCTGACTCTTTTTCTGCCTTCCTAAAATTGTCTGGAATACTAAGTTAGTGTTCCTTTGCTGCCAAGCAAGGTCTAACACATGTGCATTCTACACTCCTTTCCATTTCTGGAATGCAATTATTAACTGCAGGTAGTCCAGGCAATCTGTGACGAAGGTGCAGGCGTGGATATAATGTAGCCTGCATCCAATGATGGTTCTCTCGATGTCTGACAGCTCAACAATACCTTCTGTTTCCACTTCCAAAACAAGTGATGACCTGCCAATCACACTCCCTGTTGCGGGTTAAGGAGTGGAAGTTCAGTGTGAAAAACCATGTGTGACTGCTGTCCCCACAGTCACAGAGGATGAAGAGCATGCAGATGCACTTGATGGGGCAGGCGGTGGTTGCACAGGCACGCTAGGCCGCATTGTAGCACAGTGAAATTCACATTGCGACTTATGCTTCATTTTAAGTCGTGTACAGGGTGGGCTCCCCAGTATGCAGCAAAACCAGGCAAAAGGAAAAGGACTCTAGGCAGTTGGGTTGATAAATGATTGTTTAACTTTACCAAAACAAACAATAAGAACCATGCATACAATTAAAATAATTGAACAATCTATTCTGTTGCCTACTACCTGCTAATCCCTCTGTGTAGCAGTAATTGTGTGTTTGTGCGTGTGTGTGTGTGTGCGAACACGACTTACCAGTGGCGCATCACAAGAGCTTCCAAGATATCTACCTAAACATAGCAAAACACATGACCCCCCCTGAATACCCTTGTTAGCTGAAGCCTCACAGATAATGCAGATGATAACAGTGTGAATGCAAACCACACAGCTCTGCAACACAGTCATGGAAATCTTGAAAAGCAACAGTCAATGCAAACATGTGTTGCTGTCCCTCTATGATTTAAACTGTACGTGACAATTTGACAGTGCAGAGGCAGCAAGTCTTATTGTCTATATAGTCGGCCTACCCAGAACAGATATGTGTTTTGCTAATAAAACAAAGTGTTGCGTGCCCGCATTATTGTCTGGGCATAGCCTACCGTACCCGGGTACTGTGATGTCCAGTTGCCAGAAATACAGACTTTACGCTCCTCTCACGGTAAACAGTATAGACAGCACCGTAAGAATGTTGGTCTGTGGTACAGGATGCTGCTCACTGACGTTACAGTGCTCATCATCAAAGTACAACATTTCTCCCCTCACAATTGAACGAAGTGCTTCCGCGGTGGCTCCTTGCTGTAACACACACCTTTAGCTTTTCCTTCTGTTCATAGACAGCATCTCCAAGTCCACCCCCGAAGAGCAATTTTCTATTGCTATAGTGACCAAAGGCAGATCCAAAAAAACAGCAGCCCCTTGTGTGTAGTCTGCAACAATGCATGCAATGAATGGCAAATAAGCATATTGCGTTGACAGTTGCTAAAGCTGAGCAATACACCTTCACGCTGTCAATTCATATCCATGTGATACTTCATGGAGGAAGTACTCAAAAGTGTGAGTTTTTGACTTCTACTTACAGATTGTTGACAAATCTTACAGATTCCATGACTTTGGTGATCCTTTGCGATGTCCAAAAATTCACAGGCTAGGAAAGGCTTACAGCCCATGCGACCTGCATAGCCAACACGACTTCTGCTCAGAGTCAAAGTTGTGGTCCAGGATTCAGTTGTTGACGTGCTTCCAGTACTTTGTCTCTGGCCAGGAAGACGCAACGTAACCTCGTCGTCAGTAGCATCCTCCTCCACCTCCTCTGCTGACTTCATCGACTGGCTGACTTTGGTTTGACAGTAAGTATTGTCTCCAACCTCATCAATAACCCTGTGTGTTTTCATTCCCCTCGTCCTGAGTCCTCCGAGACAACCTCTTCCTGCTTTGACCGAATAGTAAAGTTGTCCTTCCAATCAGGTATCTGTGCTCCTCATCATGTTCCCCATTGTCTCCACCAGGAGGATTTACTTTTTGGAAATGAGGGTGTAGATTAGGCTCAGCACCTTCTTCATCGGGGCCTGGATCCCAGTCACAAAGCTTCAGGCTGTCTGCGCAGATCATTTCCCCTGTCTCATGGAACTCGCTACCTCAACACGTTAGATTATCTGCTACACACGCAAGCTTCAAACTGAATCTGAAAACTCATCTGTTCAGAAATGACTATAACCTTCAATGACACCACCACCATACGTACTTGACGCTCAACCTAAACAACTCCTACTGTCTCCTTCCAAAAATCCTTTAGAATGTATTCCCGCAAGGGCAGGGCCCTCTTCCCTCTGTACCAGTCTGTCTATAGTTACTTGTATATGTATTCTGTATGTAACCCCCTTATCATGTACAGCACCATGGAATCAATGGTGGTCTATAAATTAATAATAATAAAAATAATAATAACTTCCTTGTCTGTACTCATTACAGCTTTGGAGCAGACCTCTGATTCCCAGGCTATAGTGCGACTGAACAGCTATGAAAACTCAACCATCTCTGTCACCCCATACTCAGCAGGGCTGGTGGAAACTTGAGAGCTGTTAGGAAGCAAGTGCGATTGGATTGACACCACAGAGGAATGGAGTATTTGGGATCTTGAAATTGGGGTGGAGGAGAGGCCACTTTATGGAGCAATTCAGATCCATTGAAGCAGCTGCTGATTTGGCCTCATCTACATTTGTTAGCGATGGTCGTGTCCATGAAAAAAGGGATCATATCAGATTATCCATGGGAAGAAGTACACCTGTTCTTTTTGATGTTATTTGTTTTTACAAAACGGTGATGCCTTAAACGCAAGCAGCCTGCTGCGGTTTCAGTTGCGCCCAGGCATCAGCTGCCATTTAGGCCTGTGCCTCGGGTTGTCCAGCTGGCTGCTTTCTCCTCCACGTCTAAGTGTGGAGAGGCAGCTAGTGCGCATGCGTGTGCCGATTTACCCCAGCCGCAGCCTAACTCCAGTGTTTCGCCTAGTGAGTATGCTCAGCCTGACTGTGCCATTCCTGACGCTAAGTCTTCATTTCGGGATACAGCGCATGCTCCCACACTTAGTGTGAAAAGCCTCTTTGCACAGGTACTTGCATTCCATGCCGGGTCTAAGTCCTGTTTTGTGCCTAGACACCATGCTAAAGCTGATAGTCTTTTTTCAGACTCTATTTCATGCAACTGAGCATGCTCAGGCACTTACTGCATCAGAGACTAGGTCCGGTAATGAACTCTTTGAACCTGCCCCTGATGTGGGGGGCCCATATAGACCACAGGGCATCAGGTGTCCTGACGATGTGGCCAGGCCACTCCCAAATGGCTTGCAGAGGCCCGCCCCTATGACTTGTTACCTCATTATTGATGGTCAGACGATGACTGGTGAGTGGAGATGAGCGAACCGGTCGCGGTTCGGCTCGAGTCGGTTCGCCGAACGGGGGTCCCGTTCGAGTTCGGTTCGTCGAACGTTCGACGAACCGAACTCGAACCAATAGGCTATAATGGGAGGCAATCACAAACACATAAAAATGCATTATAAATGTACACAAACAGTTAATAAACATTGCCATAACAGCTACCGGTCTCCGCGATCCCTTCTGCACTCTGTCTCCTGCTGCTATTCCATCCGATGATCGCTGAATCCTCCCGGTGACCATCACTGCCAGCAGTGATGCAGGACCTATCGTGACGTCAAAATAGCCATGTGACCAGTCACGTGGCTATTATCTCATTGGCTACAGACTGGTCACATGACTATGACACGTCATGTAGGACGTGGGAGTGCATCTCTCCGGTACACGGTGCACATATGTGTATCGCCATGTACCGGCGACATGCTCTAGCACACGGTCGACTCCCCGTTCCGTTAGGGACCGGCTGACACAGCCGGTCATTAACGGAGGTTGCCATAGCAACGCAGTTAGCGGTGACGTCACCGCTAACCGCGGCTCCGAGAGCACTGTTGCTATGGTAACGCGTCTGTCAGCGTTACCGCTGTTACCGCTGACAGTCAGCACTGATCACTCACGGAGTGAAGGCTGCACGCTGCTTCCCGATTGTAGTGAGGATTGTAGTGAGGATGAGGTTCCCCAGCCCCAAGTGATGAGCTGGGTAAACTCATCCTCACTACAATCGTCACTACTACTACACTAGTGACGATTGTAGTGAGGATGAGGTTCCTCAGCCCCAAGTGATGAGCTGGGTAAACTCATCCTCACTACAATCGTCACTACTACTACACTAGTGATGATTGTAGTGAGGATGAGGTTCCTCAGCCCCAAGTGATGAGCTGGGTAAACTCATCCTCACTACAATCGTCACTACTACTACACTAGTGACGATTGTAGTGAGGATGAGGTTCCTCAGCCCCAAGTGATGAGCTGGGTAAACTCATCTTCACTACAATCATCACTACTACTACACTAGAAAGAAAGAAGACAGAAGAGCAGGATCGTGGAGGGCTGACAGGGGGTAATAAAGATGGAGTCTCTAATGTGTCTGTGTATTTATTTCTATTAAAGTATTTTTTCTCTGTGTGGTGTTTTTTTTAACCCTTTATTGGAGATTCTTAATGGCCGGGTCAAACGTGCCTGACATTAAGAATCTCTGGCTTAATACTGGCTAGTAAAACAAAGCCAGTATTAACTCATGATTACCCAACAAGCCACCCGGCTTCAGGGCTGTTGAAAGAGTTGGATACAGCGCCAGATGATGGCGCTTCTATGAGAGCGCCATTTTCTGGGATGGCTGCGGACTGAAATCCACAGGAGAGGCGCCCAGAAACCTCGGGCTAACCTGTGCTGCGGATTCCAATCCCCAGCTGCCTAGTTGTACCCGGCTGGACACAAAAATGGGGTGAAACCCACGTCATTTGTTTTTTAATTATTTCATGAAATAAGTGAAATAATTAAAAAAAACGGGCTTCCCTATATTTTTGGTTCCCAGCCGGGTACAAATAGGCAACTGGGGGTTGGAGGCAGCCCGTGGCTGCCTGCTGTACCTGGCTAGCATACAAAAATATGGCGAAGCCCACGTCATTTTTTTGGTGGGCAAAAAAATTCTGCATACAGTCCTGGATGGAGTATGCTGAGCCTAGTAGTTCTGCAGCTGCTGTCTGCTCTTCTCCATACAGACAGACAGCAGCTGCAGAACTACAAGGCTCAGCATACTCCATCCAGGACTGTATGCAGGAGTTTTTTGCCCCCCTGAAAAAATTATGTGGGCTTCGCCATATTTTTGTATGCTAGCCAGGTACAGCAGGCAGGTACGGCTGCCCCCAACCCCCAGTTGCCTATTTGTACCCGGCTGGGAACCAAAAATAAAGGGAAGCCCTTTTTTTATTATTTCATGAATTTCATGAAACAATTAGAAAACAAATGACGTAGGCTTCGCCCCATTTTTGTGTCCAGCCAGGTACAACTAGGCAGCTGGGGATTGGAATCCGCAGCACAGGTTGGCCTGAGCTTTCTGGGCCCCACTGCTGCGAATTGCAGTCTGCAGCCGCCTCAGAAAATGGCATTTTCATAGAAGCGCCATCTTCTGGCTCTGTATCCAACTCTTCCAGCACCTGCCTGCTATACATGGCTAGCATACAAAAATATGGCGAAGCTCACGTCCTTTTTTTGTAGTTTTTTGGCAAAAAAAATAAGAAACGCCTCCCTGGATTTTCCATTGCCAGTGAAGGTAACACCAAGCAGTGGGGGTTAGCAGCCAGTAGCTGCTTGGATTACCCTTACCTAGCAATACAAAAAATGCAGCGGGAGCCCATATATATTTTTTTTAATTATTTATTTAAATAACTAAAAACAAAATGGGCTTCCCTGTATTTTGATTGCTGGACATCACAGTGCTGTAAAAATAAATCTTTAAAAAAATGACGTAGCGCTCCGCGGTATTTTTGATTCTCAGCGCAGATAAAGCAGACAGCTATGGGTTGCCACCCCAGTCTGCCTGCCGTTACCTTGGTTGGCAATCAAAATACAGGGAAGCCCATTAATTTTTTCTATTTAAAAAATAGTTAAAAAAAAAATGACGTTGGGTCCCCCCATTTTTGATAGCCAGCTAGGGTAAAGCAGACGGCTGTAGCCTGAAAACCCCAGCTGGCAGCTTTATTGTGGTTGGGGATCCAATGTGGAGGTCCCCTCAGGCTCTTTTTTATAATTATTTTATAAATATTAATAATTACACAATAAAAGTAGGGTCCCCCCAAATTGGATCACCAGCCAAGGTAAAGCGGACAGCTGTGGTCTGGTATTCTCAGGGTGGGAAGGTCCATAGTTATTGGGCCTTCACAGCCTAAAAATAGCAGGCCGCAGGCACCCCAGACGTGGCGCATCCACTAGATGCGCCAATCCTGGCACTTCACCCCAGCTCATCCCGTGCCCTGGTGCAGTGGCAAACGGGGTAATAAATCGGGTTGATACTAGCTGTAAAGTCACCTGAGATCAAGCCCAGCAGTTTGTGATGTCATGGCGTCTATTAGATACCCAACATCATAAACTATCAGTACTAACAAAAAAAAAAAAAATCGACAAAAGAAATTTATTTGAAAAAACAGTCCGCAAAACATTTCCTCTTTCACCAATTTATTGTAAGAAAAAAAATAAAGGGGTCCCACGACGACTCTGGACCGTCTAGAATAAGGGGGGGAGACACTCAGGGAACGTATCCCCCATTTTCTAGGAGTGCGGACCCTTCATGTGAGGAGTGTGGGTGCAATGAATCTGCACTCACTCTCCCCGGGTCCACAGCAGCAGAGTCCATGTCGTAATGGTTGCTACCAAAGCTGCAATGCCCTGCTCATGAGGTAAGGGCATGCCTAATCAGGAGAACTACTGTAGAGGAAGCTCTGCTCACTGGTATATAGGTGCTCAGAGGTAATAATAGATAAAATTAGTGAGTAACCTCGGCACTCTAAATCTCCCAGACTAAGTCAGTAAGTCACAACGGATAGTAATGCAAAATCACTCTTTATTGGTCCGTATTAAGAAAAAAAAATTTTTCATAAGCATATATGTTTTTGTCCAAAACAAGTTACAAATGACGTTTCGGCCTGAGCCTTCGTCAGATTGGACTTATCTGCATGTAATCATGAAAAATGACAATAATCAGTATCACATAAGAGTGAGAGAACAATAACATAAACTCGAACAATGTAGAGGTACAATTGGGATGCAGCAAAAAAATTGCAACACAGCAAGAAATGAAACACATGATACAAATGTCATAATACAGTACAAGGACAATATAGTAATGACAAATATGGGGTCAGAGTAGGCTTAGACAGCACTGGTACGAAAGAGATGTCAATCATAAAGTAACATGTGCAGTAGGTGTAGAGTTACACTATGCATGGCAGAGCTAATGGGTAGACCGACCATAGAAAATGAACAGAGAAAAAGTGGAGAAAAAGTGGAGAAAAAATGGAGAAAAAATGGAGAAAAAGTGATGAAAAAGTGGAGAAAAAGTCGAGAAAAAGTGAAGAAAAAGTGGAGAAAAAAATGGAGAAAAAGTGGAGAAAAAAATGGATAAAAAGTGGAGAAAAAGTGGAGAAAAAGTGGAGAAGTGGAGAAGTGGAGAAAAAGTGGAGCACCCTTTGGTGCCTTTCATGTGGCACTAAGGGGTGCTTAGCTTTGTATTTAGCCAAAAAAATGAAAAAAAAATGACGTAGGGTTCCCCCTAGTTTTGTAGCCAGCTAGGGTAAAGCAGACGGCTGCAGCCTGCAGGCCACAGCTGGCAACCTCACCTTGGCTGTTAATCCAAAACTGAGGGCACCCCACGCTGTTATTTTAAATTAAATAAATAATTAAAAAAAAAAACACGTAGGGGTCCCCCAAAATTGGATCACCAGCCAAGGTAAAGCAGACAGCTGAGGCCTGATATTCTCAGACTAGGGAGGTCCATGGTTATTGGACTCTCCCCAGCCTAAAAATAGCAGGCCGCAGCCGCCCCAGAAGTGGCGCATCCATTAGATGCGCCAATCCTGGTGCTTCGCCCCAGCTCATCCTTCGCCCTGGTGCGGTGGCAAACGGGGTAATATATGGGGTTAATACCAGATGTGTAATGTCACCTGGCATTAAGCCCTGGGGTTGGTGAGGTCAGGCGTCTATCAGATACCCGACATCACCAACCCAGTCAGTAATAAAAAAAAATAGACGACAAACACATTTTTATTTGAAAAAACACTCCCCAAAACATTCCCTCTTTAACCAATTTATTAGAATGAAAAACAAATCCAGGTCTGGTGTAATCCAAGGGGTTGCCATGACGATCCACACTGTCCCAGTCAATGAAGAGCAGGATGTTCCCCATTGGCTGGGAGAGCAGTGCAGTGACCTGAGCTAACATCAATGGGTCAGCCCAGGTCACTGCAGGGCATGACAAGTGCTGCTGTCAGCGAGGTACATTACCTGCGCTGATCTCCAGCACACTGACAGCCCCTGTCACTGAGTTCAATGACCGCCGCCTTCACAGCCAAGAATCGCGAGAGGCCCGTGACGTCACCGCTAGTCAGTCTCGGGTCGGAAGCGAGAGAAGGTGATGTGACAAGCGGCGGCCATGGAGGACAGTGACAGCGCTGAGGTCGGGATGGCGGGACTTCATCACCGCAGGCAGGGCCGGCTCCAGGTTTTTGTGGGCCCCGGGCGGAAGAGTCCCAGTGGGCCCCATAAACACGCAGACACACACACATACACAGATACATACACGTACATATACATATTTAAAGACAAACTCACAAAAATACATATAAACAGACAAATCTATACAGTCATATACACAGACATACATAGATACACATCATACATGCATACATACAGAGACACACACTGCTATGCTGCATACATACATACATACATACAGACACACACATACTGCTCTGCATGCATACATACATATAGACAGACACACACACTGCTCTGCTACATACATACAAATAGACAGACACATACATACTGCTCTGCTGCATACATACATACAGACACACACACACACTGCTCTGCTGCATACATACATACAGACAGACACGCATACTGCTCTGCATGCATACATACAGACACGCATACTGCTCTGCTGCATACATACATGCATACATACAAACACGCATACTGCTCTGCTGCATACATACATGCATACATACGGACACGCATACTGCTCTGCTGCATACATACATGCATACATACAGACACGCATACTGCTCTGCATGCATACATACATGCATACATACAGACACGCATATTGCTCTGCTGCATATATATATACATACATACAGACACGCATACTACTCTGCTGCATATATACATACATACATAGACACACATACTGCTCTGCTGCATATATAGATACATACATACAGACACGCATACTGCTCTGCTGCATACATACATGCATACATACAGACAGACACGCATATTGCTCTGCTGCATAAATATATACATACATACAGACACGCATACTACTCTGCTGCATATATGCATACATACATAGACACGCATACTGCTCTTCTGCATATATACATACATACATACAGACACGTATACTGCTCTGCTGCATATATACATACATACATACAGACACGTATACTGCTCTGCTGCATATATACATACATACATACAGACACGTATACTGCTCTGCTGCATACATACATGCATACATACAGACACGCATACTGCTCTGCTGCATACATACATGCATACATACAGACAGACACGCATACTGCTCTGCTGCATATATACATACACACAGACACGCATACTGCTCTGCTGCATATATACATACATACACGCATACTGCTCTGCTGCATATATACATACATACAGACACGCATACTGCTCTGCTGCATATATACATATATACATACAGACACGTATACTGCTCTGCTGCATACATACATGCATACATACAGACAGACACGCAGATTGCTCTGCTGCATATATATATATACATACAGACACGCATACTACTCTGCTACATATATACAAACATACAGACACGTATACTGCTCTGCTGCATACATACATGCATACATACAGACAGACACGCATTTTGCTCTGCTGCATATATATATATACATACATACAGACATGCATACTACTCTGCTACATATATACATACAGACATACAGACACGCATACTGCTCTGCTGCATATATACATACATACATACAGACACGTATACTGCTCTGCTGCATATATACATACATACATACACGCATACTGCTCTGCTGCATATATACATACATACATACATACACGCATACTGCTCTGCTGCATATATACATACATACATATAGACACGCATACTGCTCTGCTGCATACATACATACAAACACACACCTTACTCTGTGGTGCCCACACACGCGGCTCCGGGGTTCACACACACGGCTCTGCGGGGCCCACACACGCACGGGGGGACAGGGAGGGGCGGGGAGGGAGTGATGTCCCACATACTGATCAGCTCACTGTGCAGATGGGGCCCACACAGCGCCGGAGGGAAGCGATGTGCTGGGGGTCGCTGGCAGGCACTGTGACTCCTTCATCTTTGCGACCGAGCAGGACGCCGGGCGGTAGCTCCGCCCACAGATGATGCTCAATGCAGGAGAACACAGTGAACGCTGTGGTCTGCGGGCCTTAAAGGGCCGGCAGCCACAGTTTCCAGTGCCAAGGACTGCTGCCCCGGGCCGACCGCAGGTAAGCCGAGCGGGACCGTGTGTGTGTGTGTGTGTGTGTGCAGATTGTGTGTGTGTGTGTACGTGTGTACATGCCGTGGGCAGGAGGGGGCGGAGTGAGCTGAGCGGGGAAGTGTGGGCTTCCTGCACGTAACTAGGGTAAACATCGGGTTACTAACCAAAGCGCTTTGGTTGGATACCCGATGTTTATCTTGGTTACCAGCTTGTAGCAGGCTGCCAGCCATGGCTCCTGCACACTGTAGCTGTAAAAAGCCCTGCTTTTTGCTGCTAGAACCATTCTCGAACGTATCTAGAACTATCGAATTTTAGCAAAAAGCTCGAGTTCTAGTTCGATCTCAAACACCCCCCAAAATCACTCGAGCCTAGAACTGGAGAACCTCGAACCGCAAACCGCGCTTAACTCTACTGGTGAGGTGTTTGTGTCTTGGCAGCCATGAGGTCATTATTGAAGTTGCGGTTCCAAATAGGACGCTAGTTATGCCACTCATGACGTGTCACTCTGCTTTTGTCTCCAGGAGGTGCATTGTGGTCCACCCTGGTTTGGGGCGGACCCAGGTTATAAAACGGGCTGGAGCCAACAAGGAGGTGCGCAGTCTTCTATTATGCTCCGAAAGACCACACCTCCATGTGTTGAACCCATTGCGGCTTTAGGCCAGAGGTAGGCAGGGATAGGGCGTCGATGCAGGCCGCCACCACAGTTGGTAACGCAGAACGGTTAAGACCAGCTCCTGTCCTACAAGTCCTGCTTGTGCAGCCCAGTGGCATTAACAGGCCTGTTGCTGCTGATGCGCCTGCTGTCCACAGGTGTGGCCCCAATGCACACGGTCAGCGTACTGAATGGCCCCTGTGATGTTAACAGGGAGTTCCTGGGCTGGGTGGGCGTGTGGACCCTGTGACGCTAACAGGGCTCCCAGTCTCAAGATCCGAGTTGCGTCTAGCTCGGTTCAGGCAACTATTAGTTTCATAGCCACACAGATCTGTATCCTCCACCTGACCTTCCAGTTGCCAACCTCTCCTTTTCCATCTGGGAGCACGGTGGACATTGACTGCTGATGGGGATATATACCTTTCTCTTTCTTTTCTTATTAATTTTCGTTATATAGCGGTAACATAGTATATACCACCTTATCTAAATCTACCAGTCCCACCTTAACAGATGGTGTTTCTTCATCAAATGTTACTTTTGCTTAACCAACAAACCCATGGTCAAAATTTTTTTCCCCTTTCCAACACACCTGTTCCCCTTTCCACCAGCATTTGTCCTTTTTCAACTCATTTGGTATATGACCAAAAGTGCAACTCTGCAGGGACACCGTACTCAACGCCATCTCAGCACAGCAGCCAGCCCTCGGTCCCTCAGATGTGGACAAGTAAAAGACCATTTCCTCCAGTCCATGACAAAGCGTTGAGATTCACTCTGTGCAGCACTAGCGTTTACTGGAAAAGCAGATCTAAGAATCCGTACCACCTTCTGCAGATACTCCTGTATACGTGCGTCCCTTTCTATGGCAAAAATTATTTCGCCAAATTTTGTCTTGTACCGGGGATCTAACAGTGTGGCAACCCAGTAGTTAGCATTACTTCGAATTCGTACAATCCGAGGGTCATGTTGTAGGTAGTGCAGCAAGAAGGCGCTCATGTGTCTTGTGCATCCAGGAGGACAAAGTCCTTGGTGTGTTGGTGGCAGAGAGGTGAGAATCGTGCCTCCTTCCTCTGCCCTCTCCGCACAACCGAAATGTGAGCAAGCTCTCACTCATCTGCTGAGTCTTCCATGCCCATCGCAAGTTCGTCCTCCATTTCTTCATGGCTCCTGCACCTTCCTCAACAATTTTTGCTGATACTATGCGCCCTTGTTAATCCCTATCCCCCACCATAACTGCTGCCTAGGTGCCGCTTACCGTATGGACCTTGTAGATGTTATTATCCCTTCAGCATATGACTCCTCCTGTACTTCCGCACCTTCCTCTTGGACCAATACCTGACTCCGAATAATGCTTACAGTGTGCTCCATCATGTAGATGACCAGAATTGTCACGCTGAGAATGGCATTGCCAGTGCTAAACATCTTCGTCGACATTTGCAATCTGTGTAGAAGGGTGCATAGGTCCTTGATGTGACACCACTCCAGCAGCGTGATCTGCACCACCTCTGGATCAAGTTAGCCAAGGGTATACGTCATACCGTATTTCAGCAGGGCTCTGCGCTGCTGCCACACACGCTGCAACATGTGCAGATTCCAATTCCTGCGTGTCGGAACATCGCATTTCCGGCGTTTAACTGCCAGACCCTAAGACTTCCAGAGCGATGAAAGTTGTTGAGCTGCTGGGTGCGAAGAATGAAAGTGAGCACATAGCAGCGTGCTCGCTGCACAAGGCCATGTAGGCCGGGATGGTATTTTAAAAATTGCTGGAGAATCAGATTCAACACGTGAGCCATACAAGGCACGTGTGTCACAACCAATCTGTTCTTGGTGTTGAAAAAATACCCAATTAAACTACAATATATGAAGTTCTTGGTTTTGTTGCGGAATGATGGGATGTTTTGGCTTCCATCACCAACAAAGCTACGAATTTGTTTGTTTTTTTTCCCTGGCGGTCAAAACTCGTCTCTAATTGCCTATACTTTGCAGTTTTTCGAAGGTTTCATAGTGTAGTGGAAATCACGTCTGCTTTACACGCAGAAGGTCCTGGGTTCAATCCCCAGTGAAACCCCTGTGTTCTTGGTGTTGAAATAATACCCTATCAACCTGTAATATATGAAGTTCTTGGCTTTGTTGCCGAATGACGGGATATTTTTGCTTCCATCACAAACAGAACTACTAATTTGTTTTTTTTCCCCTGGCGGTGAAAACTCGTCTCTAATTGCCATTACTTTGCAGGATTTCAAAGGTTTCATAGTGTAGAGGTCATCACGTCTGCTTTATACGCAGAAGGTCCTGGGTTCAACCCGAGTGAAACCAATCCATTTTTGGTGTTGAAGTATTTTCCTATCGACTTGTGATATCTGAAATTCTTGGTTTCGTTGCCAAATGACAATACATTTTGGCTTCCATCACCAAGAGAACTACGATTTTGTGTTTCTTTTTTATTGACCATTTTAGCAGAAAACATAATCCTATATTATAAAAATCCTGTTTGTTTCAAAATATATAGTTCCCATAAATACAAAAGCAAAAGACCAAACTATGGAGAAAAAAGTAACACATTATATATAAACTTCAATTTAAGCAAAATCCCTTTGTAGGAATAAAACTGGTAAAATATATAATAAAAATTGTAAATGTTTCATTAACCAAAAATACTTTCCTTCAGCAATAAAAAGGCCCCGTCAGTCACAATTCTGCTCTGCTAGCCAATACACAGTAACTTTTCGTCAGGTTTCATAGTGTAGTGGTCATCACGTCTGCATAACATGCAGAAGGTCCTGGGTTCAATCCCCAGTGAAACCAATCTGTTCTTAGTGTTGAAATAATACGCTATCCAACTACGATATATGAAGTTCTCGGCTTTGTTGCCGAATGACGGGATGTTTTGGCTTCCATCACAAACAGAACTACAAATTATTATTTTTTTTTCACCTGGCGGCCAAAACTCGTCTCTAAATGCCATTACTTTGCAGGATTTCACAGGTTTCATAGTGGAGTGATCATCACGTCTCCTTCACACGCAGAAGCTCCTGGGTTCAATCCCCAGTAAAAACAAGCCGTTTTCGCTGTTGAAGTAATTTGCTATCAACCTGTAATATATGAAATTCTTGGTTTTGTTGCAAACTGATAATATATTTTGGCTTCCATCACCAAGAGAACTACGATTTTGGGTTTCTTTTTTAGTGACCATTTTAGCAGAAAATATAATCCCATATTATAAAAATCCTGTTTGTTTCAAAATATATAGTTCCTTTAAATACAAAAGCAAACGACTAAACCATGTAGAAAAAAGTAAAACATTCAATGTAAACTTCCATTTAAGCAAAATACCTTTGTAGGAATAAAACTGGTAAAATATGTAATAAAAAATGTAAATGTTTCATTAACCAAAAATACTTTCCTTCAGCAATAAAAATTCCCCGTCAGTCACAATTCTGCTCTGCTAGCCAATACACAGTAACTTTCCATCAGGTTTCATAGAGTAGTGGTCATCATGTCTGCTTAACACGCAGAAGGTCCTGCGTTTAATCCCCAGTAAAGCCAATCTGTTCTTGGTGTTGAAATAATACCCAATTAAACTACAATATATGAAGTTCTTGGTTTTGTTGCCGAATGATGGGATGTTTTGGCTTCCATCACCAACAGAGCTACGAATTTGTTTTTTTTTCCCCTGGCGGTCAAAACTCGTCTCTAATTGCCATTACTTTGCAGGATTTCAAAGGTTTCATAGTGAGAAGTTGACACATCTGCTTCGTACGCAGAAGGTCCTGGGTTCAACCCCAGTGAAACCAATCCATTTTTGGTGTTGAAGTATTTTCCTATCGACTTGTAATATATGAAATTCTTGGTTTCGTTGCCAAATGACAATACATTTTGGCTTCCATCACCAAGAGAACTACGATTTTGGGTTTCTTTTTTATTGACCATTTTAGCAGAAAACATAATCCCATATTATAAAAATCCTGTTTGTTTCAAAATATATAGTTCCCATAAATACAAAAGCAAAAGACCAAACTATGGAGAAAAAAGTAACACATTCATTATAAACTTCAATTTAAGCAAAATCCCTTTGTAGGAATAAAACTGGTAAAATATGTAATAAAAATTGTAAATGTTTCATTAACCAAAATACTTTCCTTCAGCAATAAAAACGCCCCGTCAGTCAAAATTCTGCTCTGCTAGCCAATATACAGTAACTTTTTGTCAGGTTTCATAGTGTAGTGGTCATCACGTCTGATTAACACGCAGAAAGTCCTGGGTTCAATCCCCAGTGAAACCAATCTGTTCTAGTGTTGAAGTAATACGCTATTCAAATACAATATATGAAGTTCTCGGATTTGTTGCCGAATGACGGGATGTTTTGGCTTCCATCACAAACAGAACTACAAATTATTTTTTTTTTTTTTCCTCTGGCGGTCAAAACTCGTCTCTAAATGCCATTACTTTGCAAGGTTTCACAGGTTTCATAGTGGAGTGGTCATCACGTCTACTTCACACGCAAAAGGTCCTGGGTTCAATCCCCAGTAAAAACAAGCCGTTTTCGCTCTTAAAGTAATTTGCTATCAACCTGTAATATATGAAATTCTTGGTTTTGTTGCCACCTGATAATATATTTTGGCTTCCATCACCAAGAGAACTACGATTTTGGGTTTCTTTTTTATTGACCATTTTAGCAGAAAACATAATCCCATATTATAAAAATCCTGTTTGTATTAAAATATATAGTTCCTTTAAATACAAAAGCAAACGAATAAACTATGTAGAAAAAAGTAACACATTCAATGTAAACTTCCATTTAAGCAAAATCCTTTTGTAGGAATAAAACTGGTAAAATATATAATAAAAATTGTAAATGTTTCATTAACCAAAAATACTTTCTTTCAGCAATAAAGAGGCCCCGTCAGTCACAATTCTGCTCTGCTAGCCAATACACAGTAACTTTCCTACAGGTTTTATAGAGTAGTGGTCATCACGTCTGCTTAACACGCAGAAAGTCCTGCGTTCAATCCCCAGTAAAACCAATCTGTTCTTGGTGTTGAAATAATACCCAATTAAACTACAATATATGAAGTTCTTGGATTTGTTGCCGAATGATGGGATGTTTTGGCTTCCATCACCAACAGAGCTACAAATTTGTTTTTTTTTTCCCTGGCGGTCAAAACTCGTCTCTAATTGCCATTACTGTGCAGCATTTCAAAGGGTTCATAGCGTAGTGGATATCACGTCTGCTTTACACGCCGAAGGTTCTGGGTTCAATCCCCAGTGAAACCCATGTGTTCTTGGTGTTGAAAAAATACCCTATCAACCTGCAATATATAAAGTTCTTGGCTATGTTGCCGAATAACGTGATGTTTTAGCTTCCATCACGAACAGAGCTACGAATTTGTTTTTTTCCCCTGGCGGTCAAAACTCGTCTCTAATTGCCATTACTTTGCAGAATTTCAAAGGTTTCATAGTGTATTGGTCATTACGTCTGCTTCACACGCAGAAGGTCCTGGGTTCAATCATCAATGAAACCAATCTGTTTTTGGTATTGAAGTAATTTCCTATCGACTTGTAATATGTGAAATTCTTGGTTTCGTTGCCAAATGACAATACATTTTGGCTTCCATCACAAAGAGAACTACGATTTTGGGTTTCTTTTTTTATTGACCATTTTAGCAGAAAACATAATCCCATATTATAAAAATCCTATTTGTTTTAAAATATATAGTTCCCATAAATACAACAGCAAACGACTAAACTATGTAGAAAAAAGTAACACATTCAATGTAAACTTCAATTTAAGCAAAATCCCTTTGTAGGAATAAAACAGGTAAAATATATAATAAAAATTTTAAATGTTTTATTAACCAAAAATACTTTCCTTCAGCAATAAAAAGGCCCCGTCAGTCACAATTCTGCTCAGCTAGCCAATACACAGTAACCTTTCGTCAGGTTTTATAGTGTAGTGGTCATCATGTCTGCTTAACACGCAGAAAGTCCTGGGTTGAATCCCCAGTTAAGCCTATCTGTTCATGGTGTTAAAATAAAACCTTATCGACCTGCAATATATGAAGTTCTTGGCTTTGTTGCCGAATGACGGGATGTTTTGGCTTCCATCACCAAGAGAGCTACGAATTTGTTTTTTTTCCCCTGGCGGTGAAAACTCGTCTCTAATTGCCATTACTTTGCAGGATTTCAAAGGTTTCATAGTTTAGTGGTCATCACGTCAGCTTCACACGCAGAAGGTCCTGGGTTCAATCCCCAGTGAAACCAATCCATTTTTGGTGTAAGTATTTTCCTATCGACTTGTAATATATGAAATTCTTGGTTTCGTTGCCAAATGACAATACATTTTGGCTTCCATCACCAAGAGAACTACGATTTTGGGTTTCTTTTTTATTGACCATTTTAGCAGAAAACATAATCCCATATTATAAAAATCCTATTTGTTTTAAAATATATAGTTCCCATAAATACAACAGCAAACGACTAAACTATGTAGAAAAAAGTAACACATTCAATGTAAACTTCAATTTAAGCAAAATCCCTTTGTAGGAATAAAACAGGTAAAATATATAATAAAAATTGTAAATGTTTCATTAACCAAAAATACTTTCCTTCAGCAATAAAAAGGCCCCGTCAGTCACAATTCTGCTCAGCTAGCCAATACACAGTAACTTTTCGTCAGGTTTTATAGTGTAGTGGTCATCATGTCTGCTTTACACGCAGAAAGTCCTGGGTTGAATCCCCAGTTAAACCTATCTGTTCATGGTGTTGAAATAAAACCTTATCGACATGCAATATATGAAGTTCTTGGCTTTGTTGCCGAATGACGGGATGTTTTGGCTTCCATCACCAAGAGAGCTACGAATTTGTTTTTTTTTCCCCTAGCGGTGAAAACTCGTCTCTAATTGCCATTACTTTGCAGGATTTCAAAGGTTTCATAGTGTAGTGGTCATCACGTCAGCTTCACACGCAGAAGGTCCTTGGTTCAATCCCCAGTGAAACCAATCCATTTTTGGTGTAAGTATTTTCCTATCGACTTGTAATATATGAAATTCTTGGTTTCGTTGCGAAATGACAATACATTTTGGCTTCCATCACCAAGAGAACTACGATTTTGGGTTTCTTTTTTATTGACCATTTTAGCAGAAAACATAATCCCATATTATAAAAATCCTGTTTGTTTCAAAATATATAGTTCCTTTAAATACAAAAGCAAACGACTAAACTATGTCGAAAAAAGTAACACATTCAATGTAAACTTCCATTTAAGCAAAATCCCTTTGTAGGAATAAAACTGGTAAAATATGTAATAAAAATTGTAAATGTTTCATTAACCAAAAATACTTTCCTTCAACAATAAAAAGGCCCCGTCAGTCACAATTCTGCTCTGCTAGCCAATACACAGTAACTTTCCATCAGGTTTCATAGTGTAGTGGTCATCACGTCTGCTTAACACGCAGAAGGTCCTGTGTTCAATCCCCAGTAAAACCACTCTGTTCTTGGTGTTGAAATAATACCCAATTAAACTACAATATATGAAGTTCTTGGCTTTGTTGCCGAATGATGGGATGATTTGGCTTCCATCACCAACAGAGCTACAAATTTGGTTTTTTTTTTCCCTGGCGGTCAAAACTCGTCTTTAATTGCCATTACTTTGCAGGCTTTCAAAGGTTTCATAGTGTAGTGGAAATCACGTCTGCTTTACACGCAGAAGGTCCTGGGTTCAATCCCCAGTGAAACCTATGTGTTCTTGGTGTTGAAATAATACCCTACCAACCTGCAATATATAAAGTTCTTGGCTTTGTTGCCGAATGATGGGATGATTTGGCTTCCATCACCAACAGAGCTA
Organism: Anomaloglossus baeobatrachus; assembly: GCF_048569485.1. Taxonomy (NCBI): domain Eukaryota; kingdom Metazoa; phylum Chordata; class Amphibia; order Anura; family Aromobatidae; genus Anomaloglossus; species Anomaloglossus baeobatrachus. The sequence continues at coordinate 353,880,067 of NC_134354.1, forward strand.
CGAATTTGTTTTTTTCCCCCTGGCGGTCAAAACTCGTCTCTAATTGCCATTACTTTGCAGGATTTCAAAGATTTCATAGTGTAGTGGTCATCACGTATGCTTCACACGCAGAAAGTCCTGGGTTCAATCCCCAGTGAAACCAATCTGTTTTTGGTGTTGAAGTAATTTCCTATCGACTTGTAATATGTGAAATTCTTGGTTTCGTTGCCAAATGACAATACATTTTGGCTTCCATCACAAAGAGAACTACGATTTTGGGTTTCTTTTTTATTGACCATTTTAGCAGAAAACATAATCCCATATTATAAAAATCCTATTTGTTTTAAAATATATAGTTCCCATAAATACAAAAGCAAACGACTAAACTATGTAGAAAAAAGTAACACATTCAATGTAAACTTCAATTTAAGCAAAATCCCTTTTTAGGAATAAAACTGGTAAAATATATAATAAAAATTGTAAATGTTTCATTAACCAAAAATACTTTCCTTCAGCAATAAAAAGGCCCCGTTAGTCACAATTCTGCTCTGCTAGCCAATACACAGTAACTTTCCATCAGGTTTCATAGTGTAGTGGTCATCACGTCTGCTTAACACTAGAGTTGAGCGCGGTTCAATTGATTTTGGGGGTGTTCTAGATCGAACTAGAACTCGAGCTTTTTGCTAAAATTCGATAGTTCTAGATACGTTCGAGAACGGTTCTAGCAGCAAAAAGCAAGGCTTTTTACAGCTACAGTGAGCAGGAGCCATCGCTGGCAGCCTGCCAGAAGCTGGTAACCAAGATAAACATCGGGTATCCAACCAAAGCGCTTTGGTTATTAACCTGATGTTTATCCTAGTTACGTGCAGGAAGCCCACACTTCCCCGCTCAGCTCACTCCGCCCCCTCCTGCCCGCGGCATGTACACACACACACACACACACACACACGGTCCCGCTCGGCTTACCTGCGGTCGGCCCAAGGGCAGCAGTCCTTGGCACTGGAAACTGTGGCTGCCGGCCCTTTAAGGCCCGCAGACCACAGCGTTCACTGTGTTCTCCTGCATTGAGCATCATCTGTGGGCGGAGCTACCGCCCGGCGTCCTGCTCGGTCGCACAGATGAAGGAGTCACAGTGCCTGCCAGCGACCCCCAGCACATCGCTTCCCTCCGGCGCTGTGTGGGCCCCATCTGCACCGTGAGCTGATCAGTATGTGGGACATCACTCCCTCCCCGCCCCTCCCTGCCCCCCGTGCGTGTGTGGGCCCCGCAGAGCCGTGTGTGACCCCCGGAGCCACGTGTGTGGGCCCCGCAGAGTAAGGTGTGTGTTTGTATGTATGCATGCAGCAGAGCAGTATGCGTGTCTATATGTATGTATATATGCAGCAGAGCAGTATGCGTGTCTGTATGTATGTATGTATATATGCAGCAGAGCAGTATGCGTGTCTGTATGTATGTATATATGCAGCAGAGCAGTATGCGTGTCTGTATGTATGTATATATGCAGCAGAGCAGTATGCGTGTCTGTATGTATCTATGTATATATGTAGCAGAGTAGTATGCGTGTCTGTATGTATGTATAAATATATGCAGCAAAGCAATATGCGTGTCTGTCTGTATGTATGCATGTATGTATGCAGCAGAGCAGTATACGTATCTGTATGTATGTATATATGTAGCAGAGTAGTATGCGTGTCTGTCTGTATATATATATGCAGCAGAGCAATATGCGTGTCTGTCTGTATGTATGCATGTATGTATGCAGCAGAGCAGTATACGTGTATGTATGTATATATGCAGCAGAGCAATATGCGTGTCTGTCTGTATGTATGCATGTATGTATGCAGCAGAGCAGTATACGTGTCTGTATGTATGTATGTATATATGCAGCAGAGCAGTATGCGTGTCTGTATGTATGTATGTATATATGCAGCAGAGCAGTATGCGTGTCTGTATGTATGTATGTATATATGCAGCAGAGCAGTATGCGTGTATGTATGTATATATGCAGCAGAGCAGTATGTGTGTCTGTAAGTATGTATGTATGTATGCAGCAGAGCAATATGCGTGTCTGTCTGTATGTATGCATGTATGTATGCAGCAGAGCAGTATGCGTGTCTGTATGTATGCATGTATGTATGCAGCAAAGCAGTATACGTGTCTGTATGTATGTATGTATATATGCAGCAGAGCAGTATGCGTGTCTGTATGTATGTATGTATATATGCAGCAGAGCAGTATGCGTGTATGTATGTATATATGCAGCAGAGCAGTATGCGTGTCTGTATGTATGTATGTATATATGCAGCAGAGCAGTATGCGTGTATGTATGTATATATGTAGCAGAGAAGTATGCGTGTCTGTATGTATATATATGCAGCAGAGCAATATGCGTGTCTGTCTGTATGTATGCATGTATGTATGCAGCAGAGCAGTATACGTGTCTGTATGTATGTATATATGTAGCAGAGTAGTATGTGTGTCTGTATGTATATATATATATGCAGCAGAGCAATATGCGTGTCTGTCTGTATGTATGCATGTATGTATGCAGCAGAGCAGTATGCGTGTCTGTATGTATGCATGTATGTATGCATCAGAGCAGTATGCGTGTCTGTATGTATGCATGTATGTATGCAGCAGAGCAGTATACGTGTCTGTATGTATGTATGTATATATGCAGCAGAGCAGTATTCGTGTCTGTATGTATTGCATCATTTGTCCAACTCTAGAGCCACCATTACGTAGGATTTACACCTAATAACTGCAAACACCACAGAGAAAACACACTGGGGATGGTGCTTAACCTCAATAATATTCTTTTATTTAATTATTCCAAATAAAATTCCATATACAAACTACACATATGTATACAATTGGGTCCAGTTTTTAATCACACTGGACTAGCTCCAATACCGCATTAATGGGTTTCAGCTAGCTGCAATAACCGTTCATGGCTTATAGTAAGCCTCTACCCAAAGAAAACTGTTACTATTTCCTCAATATCTGGTGACTTTCTCCCTTGTAGTCGGATCTCTATGAGTGTATCACCCGGAGCTTGCGGCTGCACTATGTCTCTGGGGATTACAACCGAGATCCGATCACTCTGTATAGCGATAGTAATGAGGAGTGGAGCGCAGCAAAACTGACCTGTATTTGGTTAGTAGCGGTTGTGCCGTCCTTGGTCCCGACGCGCGTTTCCCTAGTTCATCAGGGGACGTGTGCCTAGTGTGCCGTAAGATGGACTATTATATGCGGGTGCCGTGATGGATTATTCTCGTCACCTGTGTAGTGACGTCAGTGGGGTTTCCCTGTGTGACGCGTAGCCCCGCCTACTTCCGGGACTATGTGCCGATCCGGATTTCCGGCGTTTGGAGCGCACTCTGCGTGTCAGTCACCACGGTATCGCTGCCATGGAGACCGAACACGCGCATGCGCACCAAGTTTGCCGTACTAACAGAATCGGCGCCCCGACCAGCAGGAGCGGCCACGCAAAGAGGGAAACCTCACCATTCTAATTATATACAGTAATAAAGCTCAATGGTGCCAGGAGAATGGAATTCCCAATTTAATAATATTCTAATGCCTATTCTTAATTGTTACCCCAGTATTCTCCGGTTTAGCTTAATAATCAATGCCATCAATAATATCACTAATACTACCAGGGGAATGGGATCAGGGATTTAATATAATAGAGGTGTCCTGGATGTCTCAAGGCAAGCAATAATGGTATTCAATAGTGCCGGGGAAGGGGAGTTAGATGTATAGATTAACGGAAATGGGGGGGGGGGAGGGGTTGGGGGTTTATTTCTTATAGCCCTTAAATACTTTTAATTACCCACTTCTAAATAAATCTAGATTTCTTAATTCCCACAAATGAAGGGAATTTTGTTACTTACCGTAAATTCCTTTTCTTCTAGCTCCTATTGGGAGACCCAGACGATTGGGGTGTATAGCACTGCCCTCCGGAGGCCACACAAAGCAATTACACTAAAAAGTGTAAGGCCCCTCCCCTTCTGGCTATACACCCCCAGTGGGATCACTGGCTCACCAGTTTTAGTGCAAAAGCAAGAAGGAGGAAAGCCAATAACTGGTTTAAACAAATTCACTCCGAAGATACGTCGGAGAACTGAAAACCATTCAACATGAACAACATGTGTACCCGAAAAACAACCAAAAATCCCGAAGGACAACAGGGCGGGTGCTGGGTCTCCCAATAGGAGCTAGAAGAAAAGGAATTTACGGTAAGTAACAAAATTCCCTTCTTCTTCGGCGCTCCATTGGGAGACCCAGACGATTGGGACGTCCAAAAGCTGTCCCTGGGTGGGTAAAGAAATACCTCATGTTAGAGCTGCAAAGACAGCCCTCCCCTACGGGGAGGCAACTGCCGCCTGCAGGACTCTTCTACCTAGGCTGGCGTCCGCCGAAGCATAGGTATGCACCTGATAATGTTTGGTGAAAGTGTGCAGACTCGACCAGGTGGCTGCCTGGCACACCTGTTGAGCCGTAGCCTGGTGTCGTAATGCCCAGGACGCACCCACGGCTCTGGTAGAATGGGCCTTCAGCCCTGATGGAACCGGAAGCCCAGCAGAACGGTAGGCTTCAAGAATTGGTTCTTTGATCCATCGAGCCAGGGTGGCTTTGGAAGCCTGCGACCCTTTGCGCTTACCAGCGACAAGGACAAAGAGTGCATCCGAGCGGCGCAGGGGCGCCGTGCGGGAAATGTAGATTCTGAGTGCTCTCACCAGATCCAACAAATGTAAATCCTTTTCATACCGATGAACTGCATGCGGATAAAAGGAAGGCAAGGAGATATCCTGATTAAGATGAAAAGAGGATACCACCTTAGGGAGAAACTCCTGAATGGGGCGCAGCACTACCTTGTCCTGGTGGAACACCAGGAAAGGAGCCTTGGATGACAGCGCTGCTAGTTCGGACACTCTCCGAAGAGACGTGACCGCTACCAGAAAGGCCACTTTCTGTGAGAGTCGAGAAAGTGACACATCCCTCAGAGGCTCGAAGGGCGGCTTCTGGAGAGCAACAAGGACCTTGTTTAGATCCCACGGATCTAACGGCCGCCTGTACGGAGGTACAATATGACAAACCCCCTGCAGGAACGTGCGCACCTGAGAAAGTCGTGTTAGACGCTTCTGAAAAAACACGGATAGTGCCGAGACTTGCCCTTTAAGGGAGCCGAGCGACAAGCCCTTTTCCAACCCAGATTGCAGGAAGGAAAGAAAAACAGGTAACGCGAATGGCCAGGGAGATACTCCTTGTGCAGAGCACCAGGATAAGAAAATCTTCCACGTTCTGTGGTAGATCTTAGCAGAAGTGGACTTCCTAGCCTGTCTCATGGTGGCCACGACCCCTTGGGATAATCCTGAAGACGCTAGGATCCAGGACTCAATGGCCACACAGTCAGGTTCAGGGCCGCAGAATTCCGATGGAAAAACGGCCCTTGGGACAGTAAGTCTGGACGGTCTGGTAGTGCCCACGGTTGGCCGACCGTGAGATGCCACAGATCCGGGTACCACGACCTCCTCGGCCAGTCTGGGGCGACGAGTATGACGCGGCCGCAATCGGATCTGATCTTGCGTAACACTCTAGGCAAGAGTGCCAGAGGTGGAAACACATAAGGGAGCCGGAACTGCGACCAATCTTGCACTAAGGCGTCTGCCGCCAGAGCTCTTTGATCGCGAGACCGCGCTATGAAGGTCGGGACCTTGTTGTTGTGCCGAGACGCCATTAGATCGACGTCCGGCACACCCCAGCGGCGGCAGATTTCCTGAAACACGTCCGGGTGAAGGGACCATTCCCCTGCGTCCATGCCCTGGCGACTGAGGAAGTCTGCTTCCCAGTTTTCTACGCCCGGGATGTGAACTGCTGATATGGTGGATGCTCTTTCCTCTACCCACATCAGAATCCGCCTGACTTCCTGGAAGGCTTGCCGACTGCGTGTCCCTCCTTGGTGGTTGATGTATGCCACCGCTGTGGAGTTGTCCGACTGAATTCGGATCTGTTTTCCTTCCAGCCACTGCTGGAAGGCTAATAGGGCAAGATACACTGCCCTGATCTCCAGAACATTGATCTGAAGGGTGGATTCCTGCTGAGTCCACGTCCCTTGAGCCCTGTGGTGGAGAAAAACTGCTCCCCACCCTGACAGACTCGCGTCTGTCGTGACCACTGCCCAGGATGGGGGCAGGAATGATCTTCCCTGCGATAATGAGGTGGGAAGAAGCCACCATAGCAGAGAATCCTTGGCCGTCTGAGAAAGGGAGACTTTCCTGTCTAGGGAAGTTGTCTTCCCGTCCCATTGGCGGAGAATGTCCCATTGAAGTGGACGCAGATGAAACTGCGCGAACGGGACTGCCTCCATTGCTGCCACCATCTTCCCTAGGAAGTGCATGAGGCGCCTTAAGGGGTGCGACTGACCCTGAAGGAGAGACTGCACCCCTGTCTGTAGTGACCGCTGCTTGTCCAGCGGAAGCTTCACTATCGCTGAGAGAGTATGAAACTCCATGCCAAGATACGTTAGTGATTGAGTCGGTGCCAGGTTTGACTTTGAAAAGTTGATGATCCACCCAAAAGTCTGGAGAGTCTCCAGCGCAACATTCAGGCTGTGTTGGCATGCCTCTTGAGAGGGTGCTTTGACAAGTAGATCGTCCAAGTAAGGGATCACCGAGTGTCCCTGAGAATGCAAGACTGCTACCACTGCCGCCATGACCTTGGTGAAAACCCGTGGGGCTGTCGCCAGACCAAATGGCAGAGCTACGAACTGGAGATGGTCGTCTCCTATCACGAAACGTAGGAAACGTTGGTGCTCTGTAGCAATCGGCATGTGGAGATAAGCATCTTTGATGTCTATTGATGCAAGGAAATCTCCTTGAGACATTGAGGCAATGACAGAGCAGAGGGATTCCATCCGGAACCGCCTGGCGTTCACATGCTTGTTGAGCAGCTTTAGGTCCAGAACAGGACGGAACGAGCCGTCCTTTTTTGGAACCACGAAGAGATTGGAGTAAAAACCTTGCCCTTGTTCCTGCAGAGGAACAGGGATCACCACTCCTTCTGCTCTTAGTGAGCACACCGCCTGCAGAAGGGCATTTGCTCGGTCGGGATGTGGGGAGGTTCTGAAGAACCGAGGCGGAGGATGAGAACTGAATTCTATCCTGTACCCGTGAGACAAAATGTCTGCTACCCACCGGTCTTTGACCTGTGGCAGCCAAATGTCGCAAAAGCGGGAGAGCCTGCCACCGACCGAGGATGCGGAGGGATGAGGCCGAAAGTCATGAGGCAGCCGCCTTGGAAGCGGTTCCTCCGGTTGTTTTCTTGGGGCGTGAATGAGCCCGCCAGGAATCTGAGCTCCTTTGCTCCTTCTGAGTCCCTTTGGACGAGGAGAATTGGGTCTTGCTGGAGCCTCGAAAGGACCGAAACCTCGACTGCCACTTCCTCTGTTGAGGTTTGCTCGATCTGGGCTGGGGTAAGGAGGAGTCCTTACCCTTGGACTGTTTAATGATCTCAGCCAATTGCTCACCAAACAGTCTGTCTCCAGATAGTGGCAAGCTGGTTAAACATTTCTTGGAAGCAGAATCTGCTTTCCATTCCTTTAACCACAAGGCTCTGCGCAAAACCACAGAGTTGGCAGACGCCATTGAGGTACGGCTCGTAGAGTCCAGGACAGCGTTGATAGCGTAAGTCGCAAACGCAGACATTTGCGAAGTTAGGGACGCTACTCGCGGCACTGCTGGACGTATGATAGAGTCCACTTGTGCCAGGCCAGCTGAAATAGCTTGGAGTGCCCACACGGCCGCGAATGCTGGAGCAAACGACGCGCCGATAGCTTCATAGACAGACTTTAACCAAAGGTCCATCTGTCTGTCATTGGCATCTTTAAGTGAAGCCCCATCTTCCACTGCAACTAAGGACCTAGCCGCAAGCCTGGAGATTGGGGGGTCCACCTTTGGACACTGGGTCCAGCGTTTGACCACGTCAGGGGGAAAGGGATAACGTGTATCCTTAAGACGTTTGGAGAAACGCTTATCTGGATAAGCATGATGTTTCTGGACTGATTCTCTGAAGTCAGAGTGGTCCAGAAAAGTACTCAATTTACGCTTAGGATACCGGAACTGGAACTTCTCCTGCTGTGCAGCTGCCTCCTCAGCAGAAGGGGCTGGGGGAGAAATATCCAACAGTCTATTGATGGCCGCTATAAGGTCATTTACCATAGCGTCACCATCAGGGGTATCTAGATTGAGAGCGGTGTCAGGAGTAGATTCCTGATCACCCACCTCTGTCTCCTCATACAGAGCCTCGTCTCGCTGAGACCCTGACCAGTGTGATGACGGCGAGGGTCTTTCCCAGCGAGCCCGCTTAGGCTGCCTGGGACTGTCATCCGAGTCAGAGTCTTCAGCCTGTGATGCCTGGGACCCCCTTGAAGTACGGATTAGTTCCAACTGAGGGGGACCGGGGAGCATAGACACAGCAGTGTCCCTGGTCTGAGAAACTGGCCTGGACTGCAAGGTTTCCAGGATTTTTGTCATAGTCACAGACATCTTATCAGCAAAAACTGCAAATTCTGTCCCCGTCACCGGGGCAGGGTTCACAGGCGTCTCTGCCTGGGCCACTACTACCATAGACTCTGGCTGACGAAGTGGCACAGGGATTGAACATTGCACACAATGGGGGTCATTGGAACCTGCCGGTAGATTAGCCCCACATGCGGCACAAGCAGTGCGTACCGCCTGTGCCTTGGCACCCTTGCGTTTTGCGGATGACATGTTGTTGTCTCCTCAGAGCAATGAGGGTATAAGCCAAGAAGCGACTGTACAGTGCAATATAAATATATATGGTACAGAGAAAAAATGCACCAAATAACACTGTGGCACTAGTGGGGCCAGCACTTATGTGCAGCTTACCGCCCGCATAAACGCGGGTGTGTGGTCGCCAGAGTTCCTTGTCTGAGTCCCCCAGAGCCTGTGTCCGTTCTCCAGCCAGACTGCATGCAGGAATGGCTGCCGGCGTCCTGTGGAGAGGGGCGGGCCCTGGGCGTGTTGAGACCAAGAGCGGGAAACTTGCGTCCCCACTGTGCCCAGTGAGAGGGCTGGAGCATGTAAATAAGGCTCCAGTCCTCGGCGCTGCCTATTGCACAGCGTCTCTCCCTTTCCCTGATTGACAGGGTGGGGGCGGGAACGAACCGTAACTAGGCCGCAAAAGCCGGGGACTAGATTTATGAGCGCTGCCGCCGTAAAAGCGCGGGCAGCGCGAGTCCCCGGCGCACTACAAGTCCCAGCGGCGCCGCCGCTCCCGGAGCGGCCGGCGCGGTAGTTCCCAAGACAAAAATCACTCAGCTAAGCTGCAGTGACTCTAACCCGAGCGCGCAGCGCTAGTGTCCCCGGCGCACTAGCACACCCAGCAAGCCTGGAGTGTGCGTGGCCTGTCTGTGCGGGGACACAGAGTACCTGAACGTTGCAGGGCCTTGTCCCTGACTGTACTCAGCTCCTCCAGCAGGGTCTCTGGGTCTGTGGATGGAGCTCGGCCTCAGGGTTCGGGGGCCGGTAAGATCCCACTTCCACAGAGCCCCTCAGGGGGATGGGGAAGGAAAGCAGCATGTGGGCTCCAGCCTCCGTACCCGTAATGGGTACCTCAACCTTACAAACCGCAAGTGGGGTGAGAAGGGAGCATGCTGGGGGCCCTATATGGGCTCTCTTTTCTTCCATCCGATAGAGTCAGCAGCTACTGCTGACTAAACAGTGGAGCTATGCGTGGATGTCTGACCTCCTTCGCACAAAGCAGAAAACTGGTGAGCCAGTGATCCCACTGGGGGTGTATAGCCAGAAGGGGAGGGGCCTTACACTTTTTAGTGTAATTGCTTTGTGTGGCCTCCGGAGGGCAGTGCTATACACCCCAATCGTCTGGGTCTCCCAATGGAGCGCCGAAGAAATCTGTGAATTAATACCTCTACCAATCCCGTGCTGATTTTTATTCCTATTTTTCTCTTTTTTCTTTTTTCGTTTCTATATTATTATATCGGAATTGTTCTCTAATCCTGCTATTTACTTCAATTCCATCTCTAAATATCCACCACCCTAAGCATCCCCACCCTACCACTACCTTAGTGCCCCTAGTTCTCAGGGCCTACAATAACATCCAACAATCCACAGATCAGGATCATTTTTTGACACAGAGAAGAACAGAGAAGAAGGAAAAAAGGAAAAAGGGGGAATCATTACATTCCATGAGAAATGTCCCTTTTAGTTTTTATCTAGAAAGGAAATGCCAGTTTTTCTTCCCTTGAGTCTTCTATTCTTTTTTTCTTTTTTTCTTTTTTTCTTTCTTTTTTCTCCTTTTCTCTCTCCTTCCTCCTGCTCTCCCGTTCCTCCAGGATGGTCCATGGATGTCAACGCCTAGAGGCCCCAGCAATTCTGCATGCATCGTAATTGAACAATTCTAGAATAGACAAAAACCAATTACTACCTATATAAGACGCCATACCCCCTCTCAATTCCTCCGATAGACTATCTGCCCTAATATATTTCTAACGGCCACCCCGCATTTAAAGTCCAATATTCTACGTATGTGTGTTATGTTGACCTATATCTGATGTAAAACCTATTCTAAAAACTTTTATACTAATGTTAAAATCAATGAAGGTGAGACATCATCAGTGGACAGTGAACCATGGGAGGGACGATATCTCCGAAGCAGAAACGATGGAAAGACGGTTAATCAACCAAAAATTTATCACCATCAGGGCTTTCAGAGGGATGATCGCCTAAAGGTAATTAACCTTTCCTCCCATGTTTTAACAAACACACAACTAAAAGTACTGGAAAGGGGGTTATCATTTGCACCATCCAACACTATGGACAAATTTACAATTATAAAAGATGTCCATCTTTTTGCGAGAAAACTCATATTTAAACGTTTTTTCCATCGCTCTGCTTCAGGAGAACCCTCATATACAAAAGCGGAACAAGAGGCACTATCCATCTTGACGTCCCTGGCGGAAGAAGGTGAGTCTAATGAAAACTATGAGGAGATAAATACTTTGGATGTATCCCTTCCTACTGTGACAACAGACTTAGGAGTTACACCTTTGCCAAATCATTTAAATCCAAAATCTAAACGATTCCCCCCTTTAAGTACATGCCCAGCCATAGACATTTTTGTTAAGATGGTCACAAATGATATAGAAAAAATGCATAGAAAATCGCAGGGGCCATTTAATCTAACATTGTTGGAAAGAAAGGCACTACAAGAAATGAAAGCATGGTCCGATGTTTCGTTTAAACCAGCGGATAAAGGGGGGAACCTAGTAATTTGGCCTAATTCCCTTTATGAGGCACAAGCATATAAAATCTTGCACAATATTAATTGCTACAGGAAATTGAGATATAATCCGTTAAGTGAGTTCCGGGAGGAGCTAACTGAAATTCTGGAAAAGGCAATAGAACAAGGGATCATCACCAAAAAGTTGAAGGAGGGTATTCTGAGACCTTGTCCGAGAATGCCCACTTTCTACCTGGTGCCTAAACTTCATAAAGATTCAAGAGACCCTCCGGGGAGACCTATAGTCTCGGGAAACGGAGGTCTTAATGAACCAATTTGTGACTTCATCGAGTTTTATTTGAAGACACTGGTAGAGGCCCTTCCATCACATATCAAAGATACCACCGCAGCCCTACAAAGCCTGGATAATCTCAATATAGGAGAAACATCAATGATGGTCACAGCTGATGTGGAGGCTCTCTATTCGTCCATTAGACACCAGGACGGATTGGAAGCCAGTTCCTTTTTTCTGCATTCCAGCAATTTGGATCCAGAATTGATACAGTTAATCCTGGATCTATTGAACTTTATTTTGACACATAATTGTTTTCTTTTCCATGACGAGACCTTTATTCAGATACAGGGAACAGCAATGGGGGCCTCTTGTGCCCCCTCATATGCGAATCTTTTTTTAGGACTTTGGGAACGGAACATCTTCCAGGTGGACCCGGTGGAGTCGATGTGTCTGGTCCAAAACTGGATCAGATACATCGATGACATCTGGTTCATCTGGGAGGGAGATGAAAGAGGCCTCCAGACGTTCATGGATAATTTAAATCACAATAACAAGAACATAAAACTTACATATAAATATGGCAGGGAAGTTGAATTCCTTGACATAAAAATAAAGGCCACAAAAGAAGGAGATTTGATAACGGATTTGTTTCGGAAAGAGACAGCAACGAATACGTTATTACACGCAACATCCTGTCATCCACAATCCACAATCAAGGGAATTCCTGTTTCACAATTTTTGAGAACTAAGCGTATCTGCACAGCTGAAGAAGATTTTCATAAGCAGGCTAAAATCCTAAAAAACCGCTTTATACATAGAGGATACAGCAGGCGATGTATCAAAAAAGGATACAATAGAGCTAGGAAAACAACTAGAGAAGCCCTTTTATACCCAGGTCCTAGGGAGGTGCAGGAACAACCAGTAAGGTTAATTACAACCTTCCACAATCAATGGGGACAGTTCCGATCTATTCTAAAGAGACACTGGAATATTCTGCAATCAGACCCCATTTTGAAAAATTGCATCCCAGATAACCCTAAAGTAACAGCTAGAAGGACTAAAAATCTTAAGGATTTATTAGTTCATAGCCACCATCAAAAAATTGGAAATAACCCTTTACGCTTGACACCAGGTTTCTTTCCTTGTGGTCTGTGTAAGGGGTGTAGGAACATGGACAAATCCTTCTCGTTCAAGGGAAATAAGGACTCTAAAATCTTTGACATCAGACTACACCTTACCTGTTCCTCAAAAAATGTAATTTACCATGCAGAATGCCCCTGTGGACTTAAATATATAGGCCTCACCACACGAGATCTGAAAATAAGGGTGAGGGAACATATCAGGGACATTGAGAAAGCAAAAACAGCCAAGGAAGGTGAGTATCTCAAATCAATCCCCAGACACTTCCAAAAAATGCACCAATGTAATCCAACAGGGTTGAGAGTCAAAGCCATCGATCAAATTAATTTGGGACCAAGAGGGGGCGATGTAAGCAAATCCTTGGCACGGTTGGAAAGCCAATGGATTTTTAGGCTAGGTACAGTTACGCCTCAGGGACTAAATGAACACTTTGGCTTCAACTCTTTTTTGGAGTGATCCGGTATCTCAAAGGGTTCTTGTAGGAATCCCAGTTGATTTTAACATTAGTATAAAAGTTTTTAGAATAGGTTTTACGTCAGATATAGGTCAACATAACACACATACGTAGAATATTGGACTTTAAATGCGGGGTGGCCGTTAGAAATATATTAGGGCAGATAGTCTATCGGAGGAATTGAGAGGGGGTATGGCATCTTATATAGGTAGTAATTGGTTTTTGTCTATTCTAGAATTGTTCAATTACGATGCATGCAGAATTGCTGGGGCCTCTAGGCGTTGACATCCATGGACCATCCTGGAGGAACGGGAGAGCAGGAGGAAGGAGAGAGAAAAGGAGAAAAAAGAAAGAAAAAAAGAAAAAAAGAAAAAAAGAATAGAAGACTCAAGGGAAGAAAAACTGGCATTTCCTTTCTAGATAAAAACTAAAAGGGACATTTCTCATGGAATGTAATGATTCCCCCTTTTTCCTTTTTTCCTTCTTCTCTGTTCTTCTCTGTGTCAAAAAATGATCCTGATCTGTGGATTGTTGGATGTTATTGTAGGCCCTGAGAACTAGGGGCACTAAGGTAGTGGTAGGGTGGGGATGCTTAGGGTGGTGGATATTTAGAGATGGAATTGAAGTAAATAGCAGGATTAGAGAACAATTCCGATATAATAATATAGAAACGAAAAAAGAAAAAAGAGAAAAATAGGAATAAAAATCAGCACGGGATTGGTAGAGGTATTAATTCACAGATATTTGTGGGAATTAAGAAATCTAGATTTATTTAGAAGTGGGTAATTAAAAGTATTTAAGGGCTATAAGAAATAAACCCCCAACCCCTTCCCCCCCCCCATTTCCGTTAATCTATACATCTAACTCCCCTTCCCCGGCACTATTGAATACCATTATTGCTTGCCTTGAGACATCCAGGACACCTCTATTATATTAAATCCCTGATCCCATTCCCCTGGTAGTATTAGTGATATTATTGATGGCATTGATTATTAAGCTAAACCGGAGAATACTGGGGTAACAATTAAGAATAGGCATTAGAATATTATTAAATTGGGAATTCCATTCTCCTGGCACCATTGAGCTTTATTACTGTATATAATTAGAATGGTGAGGTTTCCCTCTTTGCGTGGCCGCTCCTGCTGGTCGGGGCGCCGATTCTGTTAGTACGGCAAACTTGGTGCGCATGCGCGTGTTCGGTCTCCATGGCAGCGATACCGTGGTGACTGACACGCAGAGTGCGCTCCAAACGCCGGAAATCCGGATCGGCACATAGTCCCGGAAGTAGGCGGGGCTACGCGTCACACAGGGAAACCCCACTGACGTCACTACACAGGTGACGAGAATAATCCATCACGGCACCCGCATATAATAGTCCATCTTACGGCACACTAGGCACACGTCCCCTGATGAACTAGGGAAACGCGCGTCGGGACCAAGGACGGCACAACCGCTACTAACCAAATACAGGTCAGTTTTGCTGCGCTCCACTCCTCATTACTATCGCTATACAGAGTGATCGGATCTCGGTTGTAATCCCCAGAGACATAGTGCAGCCGCAAGCTCCGGGTGATACACTCATAGAGATCCGACTACAAGGGAGAAAGTCACCAGATATTGAGGAAATAGTAACAGTTTTCTTTGGGTGGAGGCTTACTATAAGCCATGAACGGTTATTGCAGCTAGCTGAAACCCATTAATGCGGTATTGGAGCTAGTCCAGTGTGATTAAAAACTGGACCCAATTGTATACATATGTGTAGTTTGTATATGGAATTTTATTTGGAATAATTAAATAAAAGAATATTATTGAGGTTAAGAACCATCCCCAGTGTGTTTTCTCTGTGGTGTTTGCAGTGTCTGTATGTATGTATGTATATATGCAGCAGAGCAGTATGCGTGTCTGTATGTATGTATATATGCAGCAGAGCAATATGCGTGTTTGTCTGTATGTATGCATGTATGTATTCAGCAGAGCAGTATATGTGTCTGTATGTATGTATGTATGTATATATGCAGCAGAGCAGTATGCGTGTCTGTATGTATGTATATATGCAGCAGAGCAGTATGCGTGTCTATGTATGTATGTATATATATAGCAGAGTAGTATGCGTGTCTGTATGTATGTATATATATATGCAGCAGAGCAATATGCGTGTCTGTCTGTATGTATGCATGTATGTATGCAGCAGAGCAGTATGCGTGTCTGTATGTATGTATGTATATATGCAGCAGAGCAGTATGCGTGTCTATGTATGTATGTATATATGTAGCAGAGTAGTATGCGTGTCTGTATGTATGTATATATATATGCAGCAGAGCAATATGCGTGTCTGTCTGTATGTATGCATGTATGTATGCATGCAGAGCAGTACGTGTGTCTGTATGTATGCATGTATGTATGCAGCAGAGCAGTATGCGTGTCTGTATGTATGCATGCAGAGCAGTATGCGTGTCTGTCTGTATGTATGCATGTATGTATGCAGCAGAGCAGTATGCGTGTCTGTATGTATGCATGCAGAGCAGTATGCGTGTCTGTCTGTACGTATGTATGTATGTATGCAGAAGAGCAGTATGCGTGTCTGTCTGTATGTATGTATGCATGTATGTATGCAGCAGAGCAGTATGTGTGTCTGTCTGTATGTATGTATGCAGCAGAGCAGTGTGTGTGTGTGTCTGTATGTATGTATGCAGCAGAGCAGTATGTGTGTGTCTGTCTATATGTATGTATGTAGCAGAGCAGTGTGTGTGTCTGTCTATATGTATGTATGCATGCAGAGCAATATGTGTGTGTCTGTATGTATGTATGTATGCAGCATAGCAGTGTGTGTCTCTGTATGTATGCATGTATGATGTGTATCTATGTATGTCAGTGTATATGACTGTATAGATTTGTCTGTTTATATGTATTTTTGTGAGTTTGTCTTTAAATATGTATATGTACGTGTATGTATCTGTGTATGTGTGTGTGTCTGCGTGTGTATGGGACCCACTGGGACTCTTCCGCCCGGGGCCCACAAAAACCTGGAGCCGGCCCTGCCTGCGGTGATGAAGTCCCGCCATCCCGACCTCAGCGCTGTCACTGTCCTCCATGGCCGCCGCTTGTCACATCACCTTCTCTCGCTTCCGACCCGAGACTGACTAGCGGTGACGTCACGGGCCTCTCGCGATTCTTGGCTGTGAAGGCGGCGGTCATTGAACTTAGTGACAGGGGCTGTCAGCAGTGCTGGAGATCAGCGCAGGTAATGTACCTCGCTGACAGCAGCACTTGTCATCCCCTGCAGTGACCTGGGCTGACCCATTGATGTTAGCTCAGGTCACTGCACTGCTCTCCCAGCCAATGGGGAACATCCTGCTCTTTATGGACTGGGACAGTGTGGATCGTCATGGCAACCCCTTGGATTACACCAGACCTGGATTTGTTTTTCATTCTAATAAATTGGTTAAAGAGGGAATGTATTGGGGAGTGTTTTTTCAAATAAAAATGTGTTTGTCGTCTATTTTTTTTTATTACTGACTGGGTTGGTGATGTCGGGTATCTGATAGACGCCTGACCTCACCAACCCCAGGGCTTAATGCCAGGTGCATTACACATCTGGTATTAACCCCATATATATTACCCCGTTTGCCACCGCACCAGGGCGCGGGATGAGCTGGGGCGAAGCACCAGGATTGGCGCATCTAATGGATGCGCCACTTCTGGGGCGGCTGCGGCCTGCTATTTTTAGGCTGGGGAGAGTCCAATAACCATGGACCTCCCCAGTCTGAAAATATCAGGCCTCAGCTGTCTGCTTTACCTTGGCTGGTGATCCAATTTTGGGGGACCCCTACGTGTTTTTTTTAAAATTATTTATTTAATTTAAAATAACAGCGTGGGGTGCCCTCAGTTTTGGATTACCAGCCAAGGTGAGGTTGCCAGCTGTGGCCTGCAGGCTGCAGCCGTCTGCTTTACCCTAGCTGGCTACAAAACTAGGGGGAACCCTACGTCATTTTTTTTTTCATTTTTTTGGCTAAATACAAAGCTAAGCACCCCTTAGTGCCACATGAAAGGCACCAAAGGGTGCTCCACTTTTTCTCCACTTTTTCTCTACTTCTCCACTTCTCCACTTTTTCTCCACTTTTTCTTCACTTTTTTCTCCACTTTTTCTCCACTTTTTCTCCACTTTTTATCCATTTTTTTCTCCACATTTTCTCCACTTTTTCTCCACTTTTTCTTCACTTTTTCTCCACTTTTTATCCATTTTTTCTCCACTTTTTCTCCACTTTTTCTCCACTTTTTCTCCGTTCTTTTTCTATGGTCAGTCTACCCATTAGCTCTGCCATGCATACTGTAGCTCTACACCTACTGCACATGTTACTTTATGATTGACATCTCTTTCGTACCAGAGCTGTCTAAGCCTACTCTGACCCCATATTTGTCATTACTATTTTGTCCTTGTACTGTATTATGACATTTGTATCATGTGTTTCATTTCTTGCTGTGTTGCAATTTTTTTGCTGCATCCCAATTGTACCTCTACATTGTTCGAGTTTATGTTATTGTTCTCTCACTCTTATGTGATACTGATTATTGTCATTTTTCATGATTACATGCAGATAAGTCCAATCTGACGAAGGCTCAGGCCGAAACGTCATTTGTAACTTGTTTTGGACAAAAACATATATGCTTCTGAAAATTTTTTTTTTCTTAATACGGACCAATAAAGAGTGATTTTGCATTACTATCCATTGTGACTTACTGACTTAGTCTGGGAGATTTAGAGTGCCGAGGCTACTCACTAATTTTATCTATTATTACCTCTGAGCACCTATATACCAGTGAGCAGAGCTTCCTCTACAGTAGTTCTCCTGATTAGGCATGCCCTTACCTCATGAGCAGGGCATTGCAGCTTTGGTAGCAACCATTACGACATGGACTCTGCTGCTGTGGACCCGGGGAGAGTGAGTGCAGATTCATTGCACCCACACTCCTCACATGAAGGGTCCGCACTCCTAGAAAAAGGGGGATACGTTCCCTAAGTGTCTCCCCCCCATATTCTAGACGGTCCAGAGTCGTCGTGGGACCCCTTTATTTTTTTTCTTACAATAAATTGGTGAAAGAGGAAATGTGTTGGGGACTGTTTTTTCAAATAAATTTCTTTTGTTGATTTTTTTTTTTTGTTAGTACTGACAGTTTATGATGTTGGGTATCTAATAGACGCCATGACATCACAAACTGCTGGGCTTGATCTCAGGTGACTTTACAGCTAGTATCAACCCGATTTATTACCCCGTTTGCCACTGCACCAGGGCACGGGAAGAGCTGGGGTGAAGCGCCAGGATTGGCGCATCTAATGGATGCGCCACGTCTGGGGTGCCTGCGGCGTGCTAGTTTTTAGGCTGTGAAGGCCCAATAACTATGGACCTTCCCACCCTGAGAATACCAGACCACAGCTGTCCGCTTTACCTTGGCTGGTGATCTAATTTGGGGGGGACCCTACTTTTATTGTGTAATTATTTATATTTATAAAATAATTATAAAAAAGAGCCTGAGGGGACCTCCACATTGGATCCCCAACCACGGTAAAGCTGCCAGCTGTGGTTTTCAGGCTACAGCCATCTGCTTTACCCTAGCTGGCTATCAAAAATGGGGGGACCCAACGTCATTTTTTTTTTAACTATTTTTTAAATAGAAAAAATTAATGGGCTTCCCTGTATTTTGATTGCCAACCAAGGTAACGGCAGGCAGACTGGGGTGGCAACAAATAGCTGTCTGCTTTATCTGCGCTGAGAATCAAAAATACCGCGGAGCGCTACGTCATTTTTGTAAAGATTTATTTTTACGGCACTGTGATGTCCAGCAATCAAAATACAGGGAAGCCCATTTTGTTTTTAGTTATTTAAATAAATATTTAAAAAAAATATATATGGGCTCCCGCTGCATTTTTTGTATTGCTAGGTAAGGGTAATCCAAGCAGCTACTGGCTGCCAACCCCCACTGCTTGGTGTTACCTTCACTGGCAATGGAAAATCCAAGGAAGCATTTTTTATTTTTTTTGCCAAAAAACTACAAAAAAAGGACGTGAGCTTCGCCATATTTTTGTATGCTAGCCAGGTATAGCAGGCAGGTGCTGGAAGAGTTGGATACAGCGCCAGAAGATGGCGCTTCTATGAAAATGCCATTTTCTGAGGCAGCTGCAGACTGCAATTCGCAGCAGTGGGGCCCAGAAAGCTCAGGCCAACCTGTGCTGCGGATTCCAATCCCCAGCTGCCTAGTTGTACCTGGCTGGACACAAAAATGGGGCGAAGCCTACGTCATTTGTTTTCTAATTATTTCATGAAATTCATGAAATAATAAAAAAAGGGCTTCCCTTTATTTTTGGTTCCCAGCCGGGTACAAATAGGCAACTGGGGGTTGGGGCAGCCGTACCTGCCTGCTGTACCTTGCTAGCATACAAAAATATGGCGAAGCCCACATAATTTTTTCAGGGGGCAAAAAACTTCTGCATACAGTCCTGGATGGAGTATGCTGAGCCTTGTAATTCTGCAGCTGCTGTCTGTCTGTATGGAGAAGAGCAGACAGCAGCTGCAGAACTACAAGGCTCAGCATTAGAGTTGAGCGCGGTTTGCGGTTCGAGGTTCTCCAGTTCTAGGCTCGAGTGATTTTGGGGCCTGTTCTAGATCGAACTAGAACTCGAGCTTTTTAGCAAAAGCTCGGTAGTTCTAGAAACGTTCGAGAATGGTTCTAGCAGCAAAAAAACAGCTAATTCCTAGCTGGCTTTCCGCTGTAATAGTGTAAGTCACTCTGTGACTCACACTATTATGACATTTCAGTGTATAGTGTGCGTGAACAGAGCCTTCAGATCACTACTGTTTGTATAATGGCGATCGCCATTTTTTTTTTTTTTTTCCTTGTCTTCCTTCCCTAAGCGCGCGCGTCTTGTGGGGCGGGCCAGCATGTCAGCCAATCTCAGACACACACACAGCTAAGTGGACTTTTAGCCAGAGAAGCAACGGCATGTGTGATAGGATGTCCATGTCACATGTCCCTGCATTATAAAACCAGACATTTTCCTCCAGGACGCCATTATCTCTTCTGCGTCCTTGGTGTCAGACATCACTTGCGCAGCTCCGTCCTGAGTCCTATCGCTGATACAGCTGTATGCTCTCCATACACAGTGCTGGACAGCATAGGGATAGCACTTTCCATCAGTCCTTTTAAGGGCTCGCACCGGCAGGGTCAGAGCCATAGGTGACAGGTCCTGAAAACAGGGACAGCGTCTGTGTAGCCAAGGTCAGGGATTTCGTCGCTGCATTTCCCCATTAGGAGGGAATAGAAAGGCAGGCTTCCATTCCTCTACCCAGAGCCCCACAATCCTGGCACTGTACCCTCCTGTCCTCTGAACACTCCAACTCATTATAACTAAGCCATTATACTAGCAAACACTCATTGTACCTTGTGGCATCCTAAACGTGGCTATTGGACATTTGTCTAGTCACACTAGTGCAAAGACATTTGCAGCACCTCTACCTGCATTGCACACTCCAACTCATTATAACTAAGCCATTATACTAGCAAACACTCAGTGTACCTAGTGGCATCCTAAACGTGGCTATTGGACATTTGTCTAGTCACACTAGTGCAAAGACATTTGCAGCACCTCTACCTGCATTGCACACTCCAACTCATTATAACTAAGCCATTATACTAGCAAACACTCAGTGTACCTAGTGGCATCCTAAACGTGGCTATTGGACATTTGTCTAGTCACACTAGTGCAAAGACATTTGCAGCACCTCTACCTGCATTGCACACTCCAACTCATTATAACTAAGCCATTATACTAGCAAACACTCAGTGTACCTAGTGGCATCCTAAACGTGGCTATTGAACTTTGCTATAGTCCCACTAGTGCAAAGACATTTGCAGCACCTCTACCTGCATTGCACACTCCAACTCATTATAACTAAGCCATTATACTAGCAAACACTCAGTGTACCTAGTGGCATCCTAAACGTGGCTATTGGACATTTGTCTAGTCACACTAGTGCAAAGACATTTGCAGCACCTCTACCTGCATTGCACACTCCAACTCATTATAACTAAGCCATTATACTAGCAAACACTCAGTGTACCTAGTGGCATCCTAAACGTGGCTATTGGACATTTGTCTAGTCACACTAGTGCAAAGACATTTGCAGCACCTCTACCTGCATTGCACACTCCAACTCATTATAACTAAGCCATTATACTAGCAAACACTCAGTGTACCTAGTGGCATCCTAAACGTGGCTATTGGACATTTGTCTAGTCACACTAGTGCAAAGACATTTGCAGCACCTCTACCTGCATTGCACACTCCAACTCATTATAACTAAGCCATTATACTAGCAAACACTCAGTGTACCTAGTGGCATCCTAAACGTGGCTATTGGACATTTGTCTAGTCACACTAGTGCAAAGACATTTGCAGCACCTCTACCTGCATTGCACACTCCAACTCATTATAACTAAGCCATTATACTAGCAAACACTCAGTGTACCTAGTGGCATCCTAAACGTGGCTATTGGACATTTGTCTAGTCACACTAGTGCAAAGACATTTGCAGCACCTCTACCTGCATTGCACACTCCAACTCATTATAACTAAGCCATTATACTAGCAAACACTCAGTGTACCTAGTGGCATCCTAAACATGGCTATTGGACTTTGCTATAGTCCCACTAGTGCAAAGACATTTGCAGCACCTCTACCTGCATTGCACACTCCAACTCATTATAACTAAGCCATTATACTAGCAAACACTCAGTGTACCTAGTGGCATCCTAAACGTGGCTATTGGACATTTGTCTAGTCACACTAGTGCAAAGACATTTGCAGCACCTCTACCTGCATTGCACACTCCAACTCATTATAACTAAGCCATTATACTAGCAAACACTCAGTGTACCTAGTGGCATCCTAAACGTGGCTATTGGACATTTGTCTAGTCACACTAGTGCAAAGACATTTGCAGCACCTCTACCTGCATTGCACACTCCAACTCATTATAACTAAGCCATTATACTAGCAAACACTCAGTGTACCTAGTGGCATCCTAAACGTGGCTATTGGACATTTGTCTAGTCACACTAGTGCAAAGACATTTGCAGCACCTCTACCTGCATTGCACACTCCAACTCATTATAACTAAGCCATTATACTAGCAAACAATCAGTGTACCTAGTGGCATCCTAAACGTGGCTATTGGACTTTGCTATAGTCCCACTAGTGCAAAGACATTTGCAGCACCTCTACCTGCATTGCACACTCCAACTCATTATAACTAAGCCATTATACTAGCAAACACTCAGTGTACCTAGTGGCATCCTAAACGTGGCTATTGGACATTTGTCTAGTCACACTAGTGCAAAGACATTTGCAGCACCTCTACCTGCATTGCACACTCCAACTCATTATAACTAAGCCATTATACTAGCAAACACTCAGTGTACCTAGTGGCATCCTAAACGTGGCTATTGGACATTTGTCTAGTCACACTAGTGCAAAGACATTTGCAGCACCTCTACCTGCATTGCACACTCCAACTCATTATAACTAAGCCATTATACTAGCAAACACTCAGTGTACCTAGTGGCATCCTAAACGTGGCTATTGGACATTTGTCTAGTCACACTAGTGCAAAGACATTTGCAGCACCTCTACCTGCATTGCACACTCCAACTCATTATAACTAAGCCATTATACTAGCAAACACTCAGTGTACCTAGTGGCATCCTAAACGTGGCTATTGGACATTTGTCTAGTCACACTAGTGCAAAGACATTTGCAGCACCTCTACCTGCATTGCACACTCCAACTCATTATAACTAAGCCATTATACTAGCAAACACTCAGTGTACCTAGTGGCATCCTAAACGTGGCTATTGGACATTTGTCTAGTCACACTAGTGCAAAGACATTTGCAGCACCTCTACCTGCATTGCACACTCCAACTCATTATAACTAAGCCATTATACTAGCAAACACTCAGTGTACCTAGTGGCATCCTAAACGTGGCTATTGGACTTTGCTATAGTTCCACTAGTGCAAAGACATTTGCAGCACCTCTACCTGCATTGCACACTCCAACTCATTATAACTAAGCCATTATACTAGCAAACACTCAGTGTACCTAGTGGCATCCTAAACGTGGCTATTGGACATTTGTCTAGTCACACTAGTGCAAAGACATTTGCAGCACCTCTACCTGCATTGCACACTCCAACTCATTATAACTAAGCCATTACACTAGCAAACACTCAGTGTACCTAGTGGCATCCTAAACGTGGCTATTGGACATTTGTCTAGTCACACTAGTGCAAAGACATTTGCAGCACCTCTACCTGCATTGCACACTCCAACTCATTATAACTAAGCCATTATACTAGCAAACACTCAGTGTACCTAGTGGCATCCTAAACGTGGCTATTGGACATTTGTCTAGTCACACTAGTGTAAAGACATTTGCAGCACCTCTACCTGCATTGCACACTCCAACTCATTATAACTAAGCCATTATACTAGCAATTTTTTCTGCCAGTTTAAGGGCCGTAGTTGCATTGTCAGGGATATTTATTCTTTATTATTCTGCTGTTAATAAAGCTAGACCACCACTGCAATCTACACCACCTCTCAATTTTTACTACCACATTTTCAGTGCACAATCTTGTCACAATCAACATGAGTGGCAAAATGACAGATGCTGGTGGAAAGGGGAAGAGGCGTGGTGGAAAAGGCAAAAAAGGTTTTGTACGTGGGGAAGGTGGCAAAGCTCCATTATCATCTGCTGAAGATAGACCATGTACCAGCAAAAGTAAGATGTCTACTACTTACCGTGGACAATCCGATGTGCTCCCTTTTTTACGGACACGAACAACAGGAACAAAGGTAGATGATGGCCAAAAAAGGAAAATGCTTGAATGGATCTCAAGTGGTCCAACAAGTGCCCTCTCAGCCACTTCAAGTACCGCATCCAAAAAACACCAGTCCTCTGAGTTGTCATCCCAATCAAACTTGATTTCTCCCAGCTCTGAAGTCTCCATCAGCCCTGCACAGTATGGTGGAACTGAGATGGCTGAGTCTGCAGAGCTGTTCAGTCACACTATAGCCTGGGAATCAGAGGTCTGCTCCCAAGCTACAGTGAGTACAGACCAGGAAATGGTCTGCAGTGATGCCCAGAACCTTTGTGACTCTGATTCAGGCCGTGAGGACAAAGTTTCTGAGCATAATGTTGACCCTTTGTCACAAACTGTAACACCTGTGGTTATAGACAATGAGGAACATACCGATGAAGATGAGACGCAGATATCCGATTGGGATGACAACTTAAATATTCGGTCAGGGCAAGAACAGGTTCGGTCTGAGGGGGAGGGGAGTGCAAACACAACAATTGATGATGAAGTTCTAGATCCCACCTACTGTCAACCCACAGTCAGGCCCTTGTGGAGGTCAACAGAGGTGGTGGAGGAGGATGCAACTGATGACGAAGTTACCTTGCGCCTTCCTGGACAGAGTCAGAGTACTGGTAGCACGTCTACAACTGCATCCTCAGCCACCACTCTGCCTCTGAGCAATATTCGGGGTGGATCAACAGGTCGCATGGCCTCTAAGCCTTGCCTAGCCTGGTCCTTTTTTGACATAAAAAAAGATCGCCCAAATCATGTGATCTGTAAAATTTGTCATGGTTCTCTTAGTAGAGGTCAAAACCTCAGCTGTTTGACAACTTCTTGCATGAATCGTCACATGAATAAACATCATATGGCCCGGTGGGAAGCTCACCGTGCTGCAATGCGGCGTAGCGGAGCGAACCATCCACCGCCTGCCCCTTCCATGGCTTCCGCGCGCTCGTCATCTTCTAGGACTGTGGGGACAGCTGTCACACCTGTTTTTCCACCCACAACTTCCACCACTGTAACCGCAACAGGCAGTTTGCTTGGTAGGTCGTCAGTTGGTTTGGAAGGGGAAACAAGTGAGTGTGTACAGCTCTCTCAGACATCGATAGCACCAACGTTGGATGAAGGCAACATCATGTCTCCGCCTGCACTTTCCTCACAAACCTGCATTTTTCCAGGGACACCCTACTCAACACCGTCTACACACAGCAGCCAGATCTCTGTCCCTCAGATGTGGTCAAATAAAAGGCCACTTCCTGCGACCCATGACAAAGCTAAGAGGTTGACTCTATCCCTCTGTAAGCTGTTGGCTACCGAAATGCTGCCTTTCCGCCTAGTGGACACACAGGATTTTAGAGACCTTATGTCTGTTGCTGTGCCCTAGTACCAGATGCCTAGTCGCCACTACTTCTCTAAGAAAGGTGTGCCCGCGCTACACCAGCATGTCGCACACAACATCACCGCTTCCTTGAGAAACTCTGTGTGTGAACGGGTGCATTTCACCACCGACACTTGGACCAGTAAGCATGGACAGGGACGTTACATGTCGCTGACTGGGCACTGGGTAACTATGGTGATAGATGGTGAAGGGTCTGCTGCACAAGTCTTGCCGTCCCCACGACTTGTGTGTCAATCCTCTGTCTGTCCAAGTTCCGCCACTGCTTCTGCATCCTCCACCTCATCTGGGTCCTCCACCTCCGCCCCAAGCCTGCCTGGTCAGGCCACCAGCGTTCTCACTGCGCAGAAGGAATCACGCACCCATCATTACTATACTGGCAGCAGAGCGCAACGGCATCAGGCGGTCTTTAGCTTGACATGTCTTGGTAATAAGAGTCACACAGCTGAGGAGTTGTGGTCAGCTCTGCGGTCCGAGTTTAATAAATGGTTGTCTCCACTCAACCTGCAGCCTGGTAAGGCCGTGTGCGACAATGCTGCAAACCTGGGTGCGGCCCTTCGCCTGGGCAAGGTGACACACGTACCTTGTATGGCTCACGTGTTGAACCTTATCGTGCAGCAATTTTTAACACACTATCCCGGCCTAGATGGCCTTCTGAACAGGGCTCGAAAACTGTCTGCTCACTTCCGCCGTTCAAGCGCCGCAGCAGAGCGACTTGCATCGCTCCAGAAGTCTTTCGGCCTGCCGGTTCATCGCCTGAAATGCGATGTGGCGACACGCTGGAATTCAACTCTCCACATGTTACAGCGACTGTGGCAGCACCGCCGAGCCCTGGTGCAATACGTCATGACGTATAGCCTGGGCCAACAAGATGCAGAGGTGGGTCAGATCACCCTGATGGAGTGGTCTCAGATCAAGGACCTATGCACCCTTCTGCACAGTTTCGACATGGCGACGAATATGTTTAGCGCTGACAATGCCATTATCAGCATGACGATTCCAGTCATTTACATGCTGGAGCAGACGCTAAACACTATTCGGAGTCAGGGGGTGGGACAACAGGAAGAGGATGAACTACAGGAGGATTCATATGCGCAAGACACAACAACATCACCAAGGTCCAGACGTTCATCATCACCAAGGCGCCAGGCATGGGACCATGGGGGACAGGGATCAACAAGGGCGCATGTTAGCAGGCGAGATGTTGAGGAAGGTGCAGGAGAACATGAAGAAATGGAGGACGAACTGTCCATGGACATAGAAGACTCAGCAGATGAGGGAGACCTTGGTCAAATTTCAGTTGAAAGAGGTTGGGGGGAGATGTCAGAGGAAGAAAGAACGGTTAGCACCTCTATGCCACAAACACAGCGTGGACTTGGTCCGCATGGCTGCGCCAGACACATGAGCGCCTTCTTGTTGCACTACCTCCAACATGACCCTAGTATTGTCAAAATTAGAAGTGATGATGACTACTGGCTTGCCACACTATTAGATCCCCGGTACAAGTCCAAATTTTGTGACATAATTCCAGCCATAGAAAGGGACGCACGTATGCAGGAGTATCAGCAGAAGCTGTTACTCGATCTTAGATCGGCTTTTCCGCCAAACAACCGTGCAGGTGCTGGGAGTGAATCTCCCAGTTGTAACTTGACAAACATGGGACGGTCTCGTCATCTTCAACAGTCTACCCGTACCAGTAGGACCGTATCTGGTGCTGGTAACAGCAATTTTATGGAATCTTTTCATAATTTTTTTAGACCCTCTTTTGTAAGGCCACCAGAGACAACAAGTCTGACACATAGTCAACGGCTGGAGAGGATGATACAGGAGTATCTCCGAATGAACATCGATGCCATGACTTTGCAAATGGAGCCTTGCTCCTTTTGGGCTTCAAATCTAGAAAAATGGCCAGAGCTCTCCAGTTACGCCTTGGAGATTTTGTCGTGTCCAGCTGCCAGCGTTGTCTCTGAACGTGTCTTCAGTGCTGCTGGGTGTGTGCTGACAGATAAGCGCACGCGTCTGTCCAGTGACAATGTGGACAGACTGACGTTCATCAAAATGAACAAGTCATGGATCCAGAAGGAATTTACTACCCCTGTGTCATCCTGGGGAGAGTAAATGCTTGTGGATTTGGAATGTGCTTGATGCAAATCAAAACATCCTGTTTGCAACTAGGGCACAACTTCTGCCACTGATGGGGTGTGTGTGTGTGTGGCCCAATTTTTTTAAAAAAGGGAGGCTCCGCTTGGAGTAACCCTTGCTTGATGTGTTTTTAAAAGAAGCCAAGATGAACAAGTCATGGTTCAGCAAAGACTTTGCTACCTACCCTGGTGTCATCCTGGGGACGGATAACAATGGCGTATTTTTGAATGTGCTTGATGCAAATCTAGCTGTGAAGTGTACAACTAGGGCACAAGTGCTGCCACTGAATGGGTGGGTGTGTGTGGGGCACAATTTTTGGAAAAAAAGGGAGGCTCCGCTTGGAGTAACCCTTGCTTGATGTGTTTTTAAAAGAAGCCAAGATGAACAAGTCATGGTTCAGCAAAGACTTTGCTACCTACCCTGGTGTCATCCTGGGGACGGATAACAATGGCGTATTTTTGAATGTGCTTGATGCAAATCTAGCTGTGAAGTCTACAACTAGGGCACAAGTGCTGCCACTGAATTGGTGGGTGTGTGTGGGGCACAATTTTTGGAAAAAAAGGGAGGCTCCGCTTGGAGTAACCCTTGCTTGATGTGTTTTTAAAAGAAGCCAAGATGAACAGAGCTGGGATCAGGAAACACTTTGCTACCTACCCCGGTGTCATCCTGGGGACGGATAACAATGGCGTATTTTTGAATGTGCTTGATGCAAATCTAGCTGTGAAGTGTACAACTAGGGCACAAGTGCTGCCACTGAGTGGGTGTGTGTGGTGCACAATTTTTTGAAAAAAAGGGAGGCTCCGCTTGGAGTAACCCTTGCTTGATGTGTTTTTAAAAGAAGCCAAGATGAACAAGTCATGGTTCAGCAAAGACTTTGCTACCTACCCTGGTGTCATCCTGGGGACGGATAACAATGGCGTATTTTTGAATGTGCTTGATGCAAATCTAGCTGTGAAGTGTACAACTAGGGCACAAGTGCTGCCACTGAATGGGTGGGTGTGTGTAAGGCACAATTTTTGGAAAAAAAGGGAGGCTCCGCTTGGAGTAACCCTTGCTTGATGTGTTTTTAAAAGAAGCCAAGATGAACAGAGCTGGGATCAGGAAACACTTTGCTACCTACCCCGGTGTCATCCTGGGGACGGATAACAATGGCGTATTTTTGAATGTGCTTGATGCAAATCTAGCTGTGAAGTGTACAACTAGGGCACAAGTGCTGCCACTGAATGGGTGGGTGTGTGTGGGGCACAATTTTTGGAAAAAAAAGGAGGCTCCGCTTGGAGTAACCCTTGCTTGATGTGTTTTTAAAAGAAGCCAAGATGAACAAGTCATGGTTCAGCAAAGACTTTGCTACCTACCCTGGTGTCATCCTGGGGACGGATAACAATGGCGTATTTTTGAATGTGCTTGATGCAAATCTAGCTGTGAAGTGTACAACTAGGGCACAAGTGCTGCCACTGAATGGGTGGGTGTGTGTGGGGCACAATTTTTGGAAAAAAAGGGAGGCTCCGCTTGGAGTAACCCTTGCTTGATGTGTTTTTAAAAGAAGCCAAGATGAACAAGTCATGGCTCAGCAAAGACTTTGCTACCTACCCTGGTGTCATCCTGGGGACGGATAACAATGGCGTAATTTTGAATGTGCTTGATGCAAATCTAGCTGTGAAGTGTACAACTAGGGCACAAGTGCTGCCACTGAATGGGTGGGTGTGTGTGGGGCACAATTTTTGGAAAAAAAGGGAGGCTCCGCTTGGAGTAACCCTTGCTTGATGTGTTTTTAAAAGAAGCCAAGATGAACAGAGCTGGGATCAGGAAACACTTTGCTACCTACCCCGGTGTCATCCTGGGGACGGATAACAATGGCGTATTTTTGAATGTGCTTGATGCAAATCTAGCTGTGAAGTGTACAACTAGGGCACAAGTGCTGCCACTGAATGGGTGGGTGTGTGTGGGGCACAATTTTTTGAAAAAAAGGGAGGCTCCGCTTGGAGTAACCCTTGCTTGATGTGTTTTTAAAGAAGCCAAGATGAACAAGTCATGGTTCAGCAAAGACTTTGCTATCTACCCTGGTGTCATCCTGGGGACGGATAACAATGGCGTATTTTTGAATGTGCTTGATGCAAATCTAGCTGTGAAGTGTACAACTAGGGCACAAGTGCTGCCACTGAATGGGTGGGTGTGTGTGGGGCACAATTTTTTGAAAAAAGGGAGGCTCCGCTTGGAGTAACCTTGCGGTGTTTTACATGATTTCAGAAGGGCGTGCCATGCCTATATCTGTGTGTCCTCCTCTTTTTCCTTGTCCAGCTGTTTTGTTTTCGCATGAGTATATGTCCTTGTCACTTTCCCATGTGTTTGCGTTGTGTTGTGAGTTGTTTGTCACCTTTTGGACACCTTTGACGGTGTTTTCCAGGTGTTTTTATGTGTTTGTGAATGCCTGCCATTGTTTCCTATGCAGTTCGAGTTCGGTTCGTCGAACGTTCGACGAACCAAACTCGAACGGGGCCCCCGTTCGGCGAACCGACCTCGAGCCGAACCGGGACCGGTTCGCTCATCTCTACTCAGCATACTCCATCCAGGACTGTATGCAGAATTTTTTTGCCCACCAAAAAAATGACGTGGGCTTCGCCATATTTTTGTATGCTAGCCAGGTACAGCAGGCAGCCACGGGCTGCCTCCAACCCCCAGTTGCCTATTTGTACCCGGCTGGGAACCAAAAATATAGGGAAGCCCGTTTTTTTTAATTATTTCACTTATTTCATGAAATAATTAAAAAACAAATGACGTGTGCTTCGCCCCATTTTTGTGTCCAGCCGGGTACAACTAGGCAGCTGGGGATTGGAATCCGCAGCACAGGTTAGCCCGAGGTTTCTGGGCGCCTCTGCTGCGAATTTCAGTCCGCAGCCGTCCCAGAAAATGGCGCTCTCATAGAAGCGCCATCATCTGGCGCTGTATCCAACTCTTCCAACAGCCCTGGAGCCGGGTGGCTTGTTGGGTAATCATGAGTTAATACTGGCTTTGTTTTACGAGCCAGTATTAAGCCAGAGATTCTTAATGTCAGGCACGTTTGACCCGGCCATTAAGAATCTCCAATAAAGGGTTAAAAAAAACACCACACAGAGAAAAAAATAGTTTAATAGAAATAAATACACAGACACATTAGAGACTCCATCTTTATTTCCCCCTGTCAGCCCTCCACGATCCTGCTCTTCTGTCTTCTTTCTTTCTAGTGTAGTAGTAGTGACGATTGTAGTGAGGATGAGTTTACCCAGCTCATCACTTGGGGCTGGGGAACCTCATCCTCACTACAATCCTCACTACAGTCGGGAAGCAGCGTGCAGCCTTCACTCCGTGAGTGATCAGTGCTGGCTGTCAGCGGTAACAGCGGTAACGCTGACAGACGCGTTACCATAGCAACGGTGCACTCGGAGCCGCGGTTAGCGGTGACGTCACCGCTAACTGCGTTGCTATGGCAACCTCTGTTAATGACCGGCTGTGTCAGCCGGTCCCTAACGGAACGGGGAGTCGACCGTGTGCTAGAGCATGTCGCCGGTACACGGCGATACACATATGTGCACCGTGTACCGGAGAGATGCACTCGCAGGTCCTACATGACGTGTCATAGTCATGTGACCAGTCTGTAGCCAATGAGATAATAGCCACGTGACTGGTCACATGGCTATTTTGACGTCACAATAGGTCCTGCATCACTGCTGCAGTGCCAGTCACCGGGAGGATTCAGCCATCATCGGATGGAATAGCGGCAGGAGACAGAGTGCAGAAGGGATCGCGGGGACCGGTAAGTGTTATGGCAATGTTTATTAACTGTTTGTGTACATTTATAATGCATTTTTATGTGTTTGTGATTGCCTCCCATTATAGCCTATTGGTTCGAGTTCGGTTCGTCGAACGTTCGACGAACCGAACTCGAACGGGATCCCCGTTTGGCGAACCGACTCGAGCCGAACCGCGACCGGTTCGCTCATCTCTACTTAACACGCAGAAGGTCCTGGGTTCAATCCCCAGTGAAACCAATCTGTTCTTAGTGTTGAAATAATACGCTATCCAACTACAATATATGAAGTTCTCGGCTTTGTTGTCGAATGACGGGATGTTTTGGCTTCCATCACAAACAGAACTACAAATTTTTTTTTTTTTCCCCTGGCGGTCAAAACTCGTCTCTAAATGCCATTACTTTGCAAGATTTCACAGATTTCATAGTGGAGTCGTCATCACGTCTACTTCACACGCAGAAGGTCCTGGGTTCAATCCCCAGTAAAAACAAGCCGTTTTCGCTGTTGAAGTAATTTGCTATCAACCATTATCATATGAAATTCTTTGTTTTGTTGCCAACTGATAATATATTTTGGCTTCCATCACCAAGAGAACTACGATTTTGGGTTTCTTTTTTATTGACCATTTTAGCAGAAAACATAATCCCATATTATAAAAATCCTGTTTGTTTCAAAATATATAGTTCCTTTAAATACAAAAGCAAACAACTAAACTATGTGGAAAAAAGTAACACATTCAATGTAAACTTCCTTTTAAGCAAAATCCCTTTGTAGGAATAAAACTGGTAAAATATGTATTAAAAATTGTAAATGTTTTATTAACCAAAAATACTTTCCTTCAGCAATAAAAAGGCCCCGTCAGTCACAATTCTGCTCTGCTAGCCAATACACAGTAACTTTCCATCAGGTTTCATAGAGTAGTGGTCATCACGTCTGCTTAACACGCAGAAGGTTCTGCGTTCAATCCCCAGTAAAACCAATCTGTTCTTGGTGTTGAAATAATACTCAATTAAACTACAATATATGAAGTTCTTGGCTTTGTTGCCGAATGATGGGATGTTTTGGCTTCCATCGCCAACAGAGCTACGAATTTGTTTTTTTTTTCCCTGGCGGTCAAAACTCGTCTCTAATTGCCATTACTTTGCAGGTTTTCAAAGGTTTCATAGGGTAGTGGAAATCACGTCTGCTTTACACGCAGATAGTCCTGGGTTCAATCCCCAGTGAAACCCATGTGTTAATGGTGTTGAAATAATCCCCTATCAACCTGCAGTAAATAAAGTTCTTGGCTTTGTTGCCGAATAACGGGATGTTTTAGCTTCCATCACCAACAGAGCTACGAATTTGTTTTTTTTCCCCTGGCGGTCAAAACTCGTCTCTAGTTGCCATTACTTGGCAGGATTTCAAAGGCTTCATAGTGTAGTGGTCATCACGTCTGCTTCACACGCAGAAGGTCCTGGGTTCAATCCCCAGTGAAACCAATCTGTTTTTGGTGTTGAAGTAATTTCCTATCGACTTGTAATATGTGAAATTCTTGGTTTCGTTGCCAAATGACAATACATTTTGGCTTCCATCACAAAGAGAACTACGATTTTGGGTTTCTTTTTTATTGACCATTTTAGCAGAAAACATAATCCCATATTATAAAAATCCTATTTGTTTCAAAATATATAGTTCCCATAAATACAAAAGCAAAAGACCAAACTATGGAGAAAAAAGTAACACATTCAATATAAACTTCAATTTAAGCAAAATCCCTTTGTAGGAATAAAACTGGAAAAATATGTAATAATAATTGTAAATGTTTCGTTAACCAAAAATACTTTCCTTCAGCAATAAAAAGGCCCCGTCAGTCACAATTCTGCTCTGCTAGCCAATACACAGTAACTTTTCGTCAGGTTTCATAGTGTAGTGGTCATCACGTCTGCTTAACACGCAGAAGGTCCTGGGTTCAATCCCTAGTGAAACCAATCTGTTCTTAGTGTTGAAATAATACGCTATCCAACTACAATATATGAAGTTCTCGGCATTGTTGCCGAATGACGGTATGTTTTGGCTTCCATCACAAACAGAACTACAAATTTTTTTTTTTTTTCCCCTGGCGGTCAAAACTCGTCTCTAAATGCCATTACTTTGCAGGATTTCACAGGTTTCATAGTGGAGTGGTCATCACGTCTACTTCACACGCAGAAGGTCCTGGGTTCAATCCCCAGTAAAAACAAGCCATTTTCGCTGTTGAAGTAATTTGCTATCAACCTGTAACATATGAAATTCTTTATTTTGTTGCCAACTGATAATATATTTTGGCTTCCATCACAAAAAGAACTACGATTTTAGGTTTCTTTTTTATTGACCATTTTAGCAGAAAACATAATCCCATATTATAAAAATCCTATTTGTTTCAAAATATATAGTTCCCATAAATACAAAAGCAAAAGACCAAACTATGGAGAAAAAAGTAACACATTCAATATAAACTTCAATTTAAGCAAAATCCTTTTGTAGGAATAAAACTGCTAAAATATGTAATAATAGTTGTAAATGTTTTATTAACCAAAAATACTTTCCTTCAGCAATAAAAAGGCCCCGTCAGTCACAATTCTGCTCTGCTAGCGAATACACAGTAACTTTTCGTCAGGTATCATAGTGTAGTGGTCATCACGTCTGCTTAACACGCAGAAGGTCCTGGGTTCAATCCCCAGTGAAACCAATCTGTTCTTAGTGTTGAAAAAATACGCTCTCCAACTACAATATATGAAGTTCTCGGCATTGTTGCCGTATGACGGGATGTTTAGGCTTCCATCACAAACAGAACTACAAATTATTTTTTTTTTTCCACTGGCGGTCAAAACTCGTCTCTAAATGCCATTATTTGCAGGATTTCACAGGTTTCATAGTGGAGTCGTCATCACGTCTACTTCACACGCAGAAGGTCCTGGGTTCAATCCCCAGTAAAAACAAGCCGTTTTCGCTGTTGAAGTAATTTTCCATCAACCTGTAACATATGAAATTCTTTGTTTTGTTGCCAACTGATAATATATTTTGGCTTCCATCACCAAGAGAACTACGATTTTGGGTTTCTTTTTTATTGACCATTTTAGCAGAAAACATAATCCCATATTATAAAAATCCTGTTTGTTTCAAAATATATAGTTCCTTTAAATACAAAAGCAAACAACTAAACTATGTGGAAAAAAGTAACACATTCAATGTAAACTTCCTTTTAAGCAAAATCCCTTTGTAGGAATAAAACTGGTAAAATATGTAATAAAAATTGTAAATGTTTCATTAACCAAAAATACTTTCCTTCAGCAATAAAATGGCCCCGTCAGTCACAATTCTGCTCTGCTAGCCAATACACAGTAACTTTTTATCAGGTTTCATAGAGTAGTGGTCATCACGTCTGCTTAACACGCAGAAGGTCCTGGGTTCAATCCCCAGTAAAACCAATCTGTTCTTGGTGTTGAAATAATACTCACTTAAACTACAATATATGAAGTTCTTGGCTTTGTTGCCGAATGATGGGATGTTTTGGCTTCCATCCCGAACAGAGCTACGAATTTGTTTTTTTTTTCCCTGGCGGTCAAAACTCGTCTCTAATTGCCATTACTTTGCAGGCTTTCAAAGGTTTCATAGTGAAGTGGAAATCACGTCTGCTTTACACGCAGAAGGTCCTGAGTTCAATCCCCAGTGAAACCCATGTGTTCTTGGTGTTGAAATAATCCCCTATCAACCTGCAGTATATAAAGTTCTTGGCTTTGTTGCCGAATAACGGGATGTTTAAGCTTCCATCACCAACAGAGCTACGAATTTGTTTTTTTTTTTCCTGGCGGTCAAAACTCGTCTCTAATTGCCATTACTTTGCAAAATTTCAAAGGTTTCATAGTGTAGTGGTCATCACGTCTGCTTCACACGCAGAAGGTCCTGGGTTGAATCCCCAGTGAAACCAATCTGTTTTTGGTGTTGAAGTAATTTCCTATCGACTTGTAATATGTGAAATTCTTGGTTTCGTTGCCAAATGACAATACATTTTGGCTTCCATCACAAAGAGAACTACGATTTTGGGTTTATTTTTTATTGACCATTTTAGCAGAAAACATAATCCCATATTATAAAAATCCTATTTGTTTCAAAATATATAGTTCCCATAAATACAAAAGCAAAAGACCAAACTATGGAGAAAAAAGTAACACATTCAATATAGACTTTAATTTAATCAAAATCACTTTGTAGGAATAAAACTGGTAAAATATGTAATAATTAGAGTTTAGCGCGGTTCGCGGTTCGAGGTTCTCCAGTTCGGGGCTCGAGTGATTTTGGGGGCTGTTCTAGATCGAACTAGAACTCGAGCTTTTTTGCAAAAGCTCGATAGTTCTAGAAACGTTCGAGAACGGTTCTAGCAGTAAAAAGCAGGGCTTTTTACGGCTACAGTGTGCAGGAGCCATCGCTGGCAGCCTGCCACAAGCTGGTAACCAAGATAAACATCGGGTATCCAACCAAAGTGCTTTGGTTAGTAACCCGATGTTTATCCTAGTTACGTGCAGGAAGCCCACACTTCCCTGCTCAGCTCGCTCCGCCCCCTCCTGCCCGCGGCATGTACACATACACACACTCACACACATACACACACACATGGTCCCGCTCGGCTTACCTGCGGTGATGAAGTCCCGCCATCCCGACCTCAGCGCTGTCACTGTCCTCCATGGCCGCCGCTTGTCACATCACCTCTCGATTCCGACCCGAGACTGACTAGCGGTGACGTCACGGGCCTCTCGCGAGACTTGGTGTGAAGGCTCTGGTCATTGAACTCAGTGACAGGGGCTGTCGGCAGTGCTGGAGATCAGCGCAGGTAATGTACCTCGCTGACAGCAGCACTTGTCATGCCCTGCAGTGACCTGGGCTGACCCATTGATGTTAGCTCAGGTCACTGCACTGCTCTCCCAGCCAATGGGGAACATTCTGTTCTTCATTGACTGGGACAGTGTGGATCGTCATGGCAACCCCTTGGATTACACCAGACCTGGATTTGTTTTTCATTCTAATAAATTGGTTAAAGAGGGAATGTTTTCGGGAGTGTTTTTTCAAATAAAAATGTGTTTGTCGTCTATTTTTTTTTATTACTAACTGGGTTGGTGATGTCGGGTATCTGATAGACGCCTGACCTCACCAACCCCAGGGCTTAATGCCAGGTGACATTACACATCTGGTATTAACCCCATATATTACCCCGTTTGCCACCGCACCAGGGCACGGGATGAGCTGGGGCGAAGCACCAGGATTGGCGCATCTAATGGATGCGCCACTTCTGGGGCGGCTGCGGCCTGCTATTTTTAGGCTGGGGAGAGTCCAATAACCATGGACCTCCCTAGTCTGAGAATATCAGGCCCCAGCTGTCTGCTTTACCTTGGCTGGTGATCCAATTTTGGGGGACCCCTACGTGTTTTTTTTTTTAATTATTTATTTAATTTAAAATAACAGCGTGGGGTGCCCTCAGTTTTGGATTACCAGCCAAGGTGAGGTTGCCAGCTGTGGTCTGCAGGCTGCAGCCGTCTGCTTTTCATTAACAAAAAATACTTTCTTCAGCAATAAAAAGGCCCCGTCAGTCACAATTCTGCTCTGCTAGCCAATACACAGTAACTTTCCATCAGGTTTCATAGAGTAGTGGTCATCACGTCTGCTTAACGCGCAGAAGGTCCTGCGTTCAATCCCCAGTAAAACCAATCTGTTCTTGTTGTTGAAATAATACTCAATTAAACTACAATATATGAAGTTCTTGGCTTTGTTGCCGAATGATGGGATGTTTTGGCATCCATCCCGAACAGAGCTACGAATTTGGTTTTTTTTTCCCTGGCGGTCAAAACTCGTCTCTAATTGCCATTATTTTGCAGGCTTTCAAAGGTTTCATAGTGTAGTGGAAATCACGTCTGCTTTACACGCAGAAGGTCCTGGGTTCAATCCCCAGTGAAACCCATGTGTGCTTGGTGTTGAAATAATCCCCTATCAACCTGCAGTATATAAAGTACTTGGCTTTGTTGCCGAATAACGGGATGTTTTAGCTTCCATCACCAACAGAGCTACGAATTTGTTTTTTTTCCCCTGGCAGTCAAAACTCGTCTCTAATTGCCATTACTTTGCAGAATTTCAAAGGTTTCATAGTGTAGTGGTCATCACGTCTGCTTCACACGCAGAAGGTCCTGGGTTCAATCCCCAGTGAAACCAATCTGTTTTTGGTGTTGAAGTAATTTCCTATCGACTTGTAATATGTGAAATTCTTGGTTTCGTTGCCAAATGACAATACATTTTGGCTTCCATCACAAAGAGAACTACGATTTTGGGTTTCTTTTTTATTGACCATTTTAGCAGAAAACATAATCCCATATTATAAAAATCCTATTTGTTTCAAAATATATAGTTCCCATAAATACAAAAGCAAAAGACCAAACTATGGAGAAAAAAGTAACACATTCAATATAAACTTCAATTTAAGCAAAATCCCTTTGTAGGAATAAAACTGGTAAAATATGTAATAATAATTGTAAATGTTTCATTAACCAAAAATACTTTCCTTCAGCAATAAAAAGGCCCCGTCAGTCACAATTCTGCTCTGCTAGCCAATACACAATAACTTTCCATCAGGTTTCATAGAGTAGTGGTCATCACGTCTGCTTAACGCGCAGAAGGTCCTGCGTTCAATCCCCAGTAAAACCAATCTTTTCTTGGTGTTGAAATAATACTCAATTAAACTACAATATATGAAGTTCTTGGCTTTGTTGCCGAATGATGGGAAGTATTTGATATCAACCTGTAACATATGAAATTCTTTCTTTTGTTGCCAACTGATAAAATATTTTGGCTTCCATCACCAAGAGAACTACGATTTTGGGTTTCTTTTTTATTGACCATTTTAGCAGAAAACATAATCCCATATTATAAAAATCCTGTTTGCTTCAAAATATATAGTTCCTTTAAATACAAAATCAAACAACTAAACTATGTGGAAAAAAGTAACACATTCAATGTAAACTTCCTTTTAAGCAAAATCCCTTTGTAGGAATAAAATTGGTAAAATATGTAATAAAAATTGTAAATGTTTCATTAACCAAAAATACTTTCCTTCAGCAATAAAAAGGCCCTGTCAGTCACAATTCTGCTCTGCTAGCAAATACACAGTAACTTTTCATCAGGTTTCATAGAGTAGTGGTCATCACGTCTGCTTAACATGCAGAAGGTCCTGCGTTCAATCCCCAGTAAAACCAATCTGTTCTTGGTGTTGAAATAATACTCAATTAATCTACAATATATGAAGTTCTTGGCTTTGTTGCCGAATAACAGGATGTTTTAGCTTCCATCACCAACAGAGCTACGAATTTGTTTTTTTTCCCCTAGCGGTCAAAACTCGTCTCTAATTGCCATTATTTTGCAGGATTTCAAAGGTTTCATAGTGTAGTGGTCCTCACGTCTGCTTCACACGCAGAAAGTCCTGGGTTCAATCCCCAGTGAAACCAATCTGTTTTTGGTGTTGAAGTAATTTCCTATCGACTTGTAATATGTGAAATTCTTGGTTTCGTTGCCAAATGACAATACATTTTGGCTTCCATCACAAAGAGAACTAGGATTTTGGGTTTCTTTTTTATTGACCATTTTAGCAGAAAACATAATCCCATATTATAAAAATCCTATTTGTTTCAAAATATATAGTTCCCATAAATGCAAAAGCAAAAGACCAAACTATGGAGAAAAAAGTAACACATTCAATATAAACTTCAATTTAAACAAAATCCCTTTGTAGGAATAAAACTGGTAAAATATGTAATAATAATTGTAAATGTTTCATTAACCAAAAATACTTTCCTTCAGCAATAAAAAGCCCCCGTCAGTCACAATTCTGCTCTGCTAGCCAATATACAGTAACTTTTTGTCAGGTTTCATAATGTAGTGGTCATCACGTCTGCTTAACGCGCAGAAGGTCCTGCGTTCAATCCCCAGTAAAACCAATCTTTTCTTGGTGTTGAAATAATACTCAATTAAACTACAATATATGAAGTTCTTGGCTTTGTTGCCGAATGATGGGAAGTATTTGATATCAACCTGTAACATATGAAATTCTTTCTTTTGTTGCCAACTGATAAAATATTTTGGCTTCCATCACCAAGAGAACTACGATTTTGGGTTTCTTTTTTATTGACCATTTTAGCAGAAAACATAATCCCATATTATAAAAATCCTGTTTGCTTCAAAATATATAGTTCCTTTAAATACAAAATCAAACAACTAAACTATGTGGAAAAAAGTAACACATTCAATGTAAACTTCCTTTTAAGCAAAATCCCTTTGTAGGAATAAAATTGGTAAAATATGTAATAAAAATTGTAAATGTTTCATTAACCAAAAATACTTTCCTTCAGCAATAAAAAGGCCCTGTCAGTCACAATTCTGCTCTGCTAGCAAATACACAGTAACTTTTCATCAGGTTTCATAGAGTAGTGGTCATCACGTCTGCTTAACATGCAGAAGGTCCTGCGTTCAATCCCCAGTAAAACCAATCTGTTCTTGGTGTTGAAATAATACTCAATTAAACTACAATATATGAAGTTCTTGGCTTTGTTGCCGAATAACAGGATGTTTTAGCTTCCATCACCAACAGAGCTACGAATTTGTTTTTTTTCCCCTAGCGGTCAAAACTCGTCTCTAATTGCCATTATTTTGCAGGATTTCAAAGGTTTCATAGTGTAGTGGTCCTCACGTCTGCTTCACACGCAGAAAGTCCTGGGTTCAATCCCCAGTGAAACCAATCTGTTTTTGGTGTTGAAGTAATTTCCTATCGACTTGTAATATGTGAAATTCTTGGTT
This sequence comes from Anomaloglossus baeobatrachus, assembly GCF_048569485.1. Taxonomy (NCBI): domain Eukaryota; kingdom Metazoa; phylum Chordata; class Amphibia; order Anura; family Aromobatidae; genus Anomaloglossus; species Anomaloglossus baeobatrachus. The sequence goes on from NC_134354.1 coordinate 353,920,284, forward strand.
TCGTTGCCAAATGACAATACATTTTGGCTTCCATCACAAAGAGAACTAGGATTTTGGGTTTCTTTTTTATTGACCATTTTAGCAGAAAACATAATCCCATATTATAAAAATCCTATTTGTTTCAAAATATATAGTTCCCATAAATGCAAAAGCAAAAGACCAAACTATGGAGAAAAAAGTAACACATTCAATATAAACTTCAATTTAAACAAAATCCCTTTGTAGGAATAAAACTGGTAAAATATGTAATAATAATTGTAAATGTTTCATTAACCAAAAATACTTTCCTTCAGCAATAAAAAGCCCCCGTCAGTCACAATTCTGCTCTGCTAGCCAATATACAGTAACTTTTTGTCAGGTTTCATAATGTAGTGGTCATCACGTCTGCTTAACACGCAGAAGGTCCTGGGTTCAATCCCCAGTAAAAACAAGCCGTTTTCGCTGTTGAAGTAATTTGCTATCAACCTGTAATATATGAAATTCTTGGTTTTGTTGCCAACTGATAATATATTTTGGCTTCCCTCACCAAGAGAACTACGATTTTGGGTTTATTTTTTATTGACAATTTTAGCAGAAAACATAATCCCATATTATAAAAATCCTGTTTGTTTCAAAATATATAGTTCCTTTAAATACAAAAGCAAACAACTAAACTATGTGGAAAAAAGTAACACATTCAATGTAAACTTCCTTTTAAGCAAAATCCCTTTGTAGGAATAAAATTGGTAAAATATGTAATAAAAATTGTAAATGTTTCATTAACCAAAAATACTTTCCTTCAGCAATAAAAAGGCCCTGTCAGTCACAATTCTGCTCTGCTAGCAAATACACAGTAACTTTTCATCAGGTTTCATAGAGTAGTGGTCATCACGTCTGCTTAACATGCAGAAGGTCCTGCGTTCAATCCCCAGTAAAACCAATCTGTTCTTGGTGTTGAAATAATACTCAATTAAACTACAATATATGAAGTTCTTGGCTTTGTTGCCGAATAACAGGATGTTTTAGCTTCCATCACCAACAGAGCTACGAATTTGTTTTTTTTCCCCTAGCGGTCAAAACTCGTCTCTAATTGCCATTATTTTGCAGGATTTCAAAGGTTTCATAGTGTAGTGGTCCTCACGTCTGCTTCACACGCAGAAAGTCCTGGGTTCAATCCCCAGTGAAACCAATCTGTTTTTGGTGTTGAAGTAATTTCCTATCGACTTGTAATATGTGAAATTCTTGGTTTCGTTGCCAAATGACAATACATTTTGGCTTCCATCACAAAGAGAACTAGGATTTTGGGTTTCTTTTTTATTGACCATTTTAGCAGAAAACATAATCCCATATTATAAAAATCCTATTTGTTTCAAAATATATAGTTCCCATAAATGCAAAAGCAAAAGACCAAACTATGGAGAAAAAAGTAACACATTCAATATAAACTTCAATTTAAACAAAATCCCTTTGTAGGAATAAAACTGGTAAAATATGTAATAATAATTGTAAATGTTTCATTAACCAAAAATACTTTCCTTCAGCAATAAAAAGGCCCCGTCAGTCACAATTCTGCTCTGCTAGCCAATATACAGTAACTTTTTGTCAGGTTTCATAATGTAGTGGTCATCACGTCTGCTTAACACGCAGAAGGTCCTGGGTTCAATCCCCAGTAAAAACAAGCCGTTTTCGCTGTTGAAGTAATTTGCTATCAACCTGTAATATATGAAATTCTTGGTTTTGTTGCCAACTGATAATATATTTTGGCTTCCCTCACCAAGAGAACTACGATTTTGGGTTTATTTTTTATTGACAATTTTAGCAGAAAACATAATCCCATATTATAAAAATCCTGTTTGTTTCAAAATATATAGTTCCTTTAAATACAAAAGCAAACAACTAAACTATGTGGAAAAAAGTAACACATTCAATGTAAACTTCCTTTTAAGCAAAATCCCTTTGTAGGAATAAAACTGGTTAAATATGTAATAAAAATTGTAAATGTTTCATTAACCAAAAATACTTTCCTTCAGCAATAAAATGGCCCCGTCAGTCACAATTCTGCTCTGCTAGCCAATACACAGTAACTTTTCGTCAGGTTTCATAGTGTAGTGATCATCACGTCTGCTTAACACGCAGAAGGTCCTGGGTTCAATCCCCAGTGAAACCAATCTGTTCTTAGTGATGAAATAATACGCTATCCAACTCCAATATATGAAGTTCTCGGCTTTGTTGCCGAATGACGGGATGTTTTGGCTTCCATCACAAACAGAACTACAAATTATTTTTTTTTTTCCCCTGGCGGTCAAAATTCGTCTCTAAATGCCATTACTTTGCAGGATTTCACAGGTTTCTTAGTAGAGTCGTCATCACGTCTACTTCACACGCAGAAGGTCTTGGGTCAATCCCCAGTAAAATCAAGCCGTTTTTACTGTTGAAGTAATTTGCTATCAACCTGTAACATATGAAATTCTTTGTTTTGTTGCCAACTGATAATATATTTTGAGTTCCATCACCAAGAGAACTACGATTTTGGGTTTCTTTTTTATTGACCATTTTAGCAGAAAACATAATCCCATATTATTAAAATCCTGTTTGTTTCAAAATATATAGTTCCTTTAAATACAAAAGCAAACAACTAAACTATGTGGAAAAAAGTAACACATTCAATGTAAACTTCCTTTTAAGCAAAATCCCTTTGTAGGAATAAAACTGGTAAAATATGTAATAAAAATTGTAAATGTTTCAATAACCAAAAATACTTTCCTTCAGCAATAAAAAGGCCCCGTCAGTCACAGTTCTGCTCTGCTAGCCAATACACAGTAACTTTCCATCAGGTTTCATAGAGTAGTGGTCATCCCGTCTGCTTAACACGCAGAATGTCCTGCGTTCAATCCCCAGTAAAACCAATCTGTTCCTGGTGTTGAAATAATCCTCAATTAAACTACAATATATGAAGTTCTCGGTTTTGTTGCTGAATGATGGGATGTTTTGGCTTCCATCCCCAACAGAGCTACGAATTTGTTTTTTTTTTTCCCTGGCGGTCAAAACTCGTCTCTAATTGCCATTACTTTGCAGGCTTTCAAAGGTTTCATAGTGTAGTGGAAATCACGTCTGCTTTACACGCAGACGGTCCTGGGTTCAATCCCCAGTGAGACCCATGTGTTCTTGGTGTTGAAATAATCCCTTATCAACCTGCAGTATATAAAGTTCTTGGCTTTGTTGCCGAATAACTGGATGTTTTAGCTTCCATCACCAACAGAGCTACGAATTTGTTTTTTTTTCCCTGGCGGTCAAAACTCGTCTCTAATTGCCATTACTTTGCAGAATTTTAAAGGTTTCATAGTGTAGTGGTCATCACGTCTGCTTCACACGCAGAAGGTCCTGGGTTCAATCCCCAGTGAAACCAATCTGTTTTTGGTGTTGAAGTAATTTCCTATCGACTTGTAATATGTGAAATTCTTGGTTTCGTTGCCAAATAACAATACATTTTGGCTTTTATCACAAAGAGAACTACGATTTTGGGTTTCTTTTTTATTGACCGTTTTAGCAGAAAACATAATCCCATATTATAAAAATCCTATTTGGTTCAAAATATATAGTTCCCATAAATACAAAAGCAAAAGACCAAACTATGGAGAAAAAAGTAACACATTCAATATAAACTTCAATTTAAGCAAAATCCCTTTGTAGGAATAAAACTGGTAAAATATGTAATAATAATTGTAAATGTTTCATTAACCAAAAATACTTTCCTTCAGCAATAAAAGGGCCCCGTCAGTCACAATTCTGCTCTGCTAACCAATACACAGTAACTTTTCGTCAGGTTTCATAGTGTAGTGGTCATCATTTCTGCTTAACATGCAGAAGGTCCTGGGTAGAGTTGAGCGCGGTTCGAGGTTCTCAAGTTCTAGGCTCGAGTGATTTTGGAGGCTGTTCGAGATCGAACTAGAACTCGAGCTTTTTGCAAAAGCTCGATAGTTCTAGATACGTTCGAGAACGGTTCTAGCAGCAAAAAGCAGGGCTTTTTACAGCTATGGTGTGCAAGAGCCATCGCTGGCAGCCTGCCACAAGCTGGTAACCAAGATAAACATCGGGTATCCAACCAAAGCGCTTTGGTTAGTAACCCGATGTTTATCATAGTTACGTGCAGGAAGCCCACACTTCCCCGCTCAGCTCGCTCCGCCCCCTCCTGCCCGCGGCATGTACACACGTACACACGTACACACACACACACACACACACACACACACACACACACACGGTCCCGCTCGGCTTACCTGCGGTCGGCCCGGGGGCAACAGTCCTTGGCACTGGAAACTGTGGCTGCCGGCCCTTTAAGGCCCGCAGACCACAGCGTTCACTGTGTTCTCCTGCATTGAGCATCATCTGTGGGCGGAGCTACCGCCCGGCGTCCTGCTCGGTCGCACAGATGAAGGAGTCACAGTGCCAGCCAGCGACCCCCAGCACATCGCTTCCCTCCGGCGCTGTGTGGGCCCCATCTGCACCGTGACCTGATCAGTATGTGGGACATCACTCCCTCCCCGCCCCTCCCTGTCCCCCCGTGCGTGTGTGGGCCCCGCAGAGCCGTGTGTGTGGCCCCGGAGCCGCGTGTGTGGGCCCCGCAGAGCAAGGTGTGTGTTTGTATGTATGCATGCAGCAGAGCAGTATGCGTGTCTATATGTATGTATATATGCAGCAGAGCAGTATGCGTGTCTGTATGTATGTATGTATATATGCAGCAGAGCAGTATGCGTGTCTGTATGTATGTATATATGCAGCAGAGCAGTATGCGTGTCTGTATGTATGCATGTATATATGCAGCAGAGCAGTATACGTGTCTGTATGTAAGTATATATATATATATGCAGGAGAGCAGTATACGTGTCTGTATGTATGTATGTATATATGCAGCAGAGCAGTATGCGTGTCTGTATGTATGTATATATGCAGCAGAGCAGTATGCGTGTCTGTATGTATGTATGTATATATGTAGCAGAGTAGTATGCGTGTCTGTATGTATGTATATATGTAGCAGAGCAATATGCGTGTCTGTCTGTATGTATGCATGTATGTATGCGGTAGAGCAGTATGCGTGTCTGTATGTATGTATGCATGTATGTATGTATGCAGCAGAGCAGTATACGTGTCTGTATGTATGTATATATGTAGCAGAGTAGTATGCGTGTCTGTATGTATATATATATATGCCGCAGAGCAATATGCGTGTCTGTCTGTATGTATGCATGTATGTATGCGGTAGAGCAGTATGCGTGTCTGTATGTATGTATGTATACATGCAGCAGAGCAGTATGCGTGTCTGTATGTATGTATATATGCAGCAGAGCAGTATGCGTGTCTGTATGTATGTATGTATATATGCAGCAGAGTAGTATGCGTGTCTGTATGTATGTATATATATATATATATATGCAGCAGAGCAATATGCGTGTCTGTCTGTATGTATGCAGCAGAGCAGTATACGTGTCTGTATGTATGTATATATGTAGCAGAGTAGTATGCGTGTCTGTATGTATATATATATGCAGCAGAGCAATATGCGTGTCTGTATATGTGCATGTATGTATGCAGCAGAGCAGTATACGTGTCTGTATGTATGTATGTATATATGCAGCAGAGCAGTATGCGTGTCTGTATGTATGTATGTTTATATGCAGCAGAGCAGTATGCGTGTCTGTATGTATGTATATATGCAGCAGAGCAGTATGCGTGTATGTATGTATATATGCAGCAGAGCAGTATGCGTGTCTGTATGTATGTATGTATGTATGCAGCAGAGCAGTATATGTGTCTGTATGTATGTATGTATGCAGCAGAGCAGTATGCGTGTCTGTATGTATGTATATATGCAGCAGAGCAGTATGCATGTATGTATGTATGTATGTATATATGCAGCAAAACAGTATGCGTGTATGTATGTATATATGCAGCAGAGCAGTATGCGTGTCTGTATGTATGTATGTATATATGTAGCAGAGTAGTATGCATGTCTGTCTGTATGTATGCATGTATGTATGCAGCAGAGCAGTATACGTGTCTGTATGTATGTATATATGTAGCAGAGCAGTATGCATGTCTGTATGTATGTATATATGCAGCAGAGCAGTATGCGTGTATGTATGTATATATGCAGCAGAGCAGTATGCGTGTCTGTATGTATGTATGTATATATGTAGCAGAGTAGTATGCGTGTCTGTATGTATATATATATGCAGCAGAGCAATTTGCGTGTCTGTCTGTATGTATGCATGTATGTATGCAGCAGAGCAGTATACGTGTCTGTATGTATGTATATATGTAGCAGAGCAGTATGCGTGTATGTATATATATATGCAGCAGAGCAGTATGCGTGTCTGTATGTATGTATATATGTAGCAGAGTAGTATGCGTGTCTGTATGTATGTATATATATATGCAGCAGAGCAATATGCGTGTCTGTCTGTATGTATGCATGTATGTATGCAGCAGAGCAGTATGCGTGTCTGTATGTATGCATGTATGTATGCAGCAGAGCAGTATGCGTGTCTGTATGTATGCATGTATGTATGCAGCAGAGCAGTATACGTGTCTGTATGTATGTATGTATATATGCAGCAGAGCAGTATGCGTGTCTATATGTATGCATGTATATATGCAGCAGAGCAGTATGCGTGTCTGTCTGTATGTATGCATGTATGTATGCAGCAGAGCAGTATGCGTGTCTGTATGTATGTATGTATATATGCAGCAGAGCAGTATGCGTGTCTATGTATGTATGTATATATGTAGCAGAGTAGTATGCGTGTCTGTATGTATGTATATATGCAGCAGAGCAGTATGCGTGTCTATGTATGTATGTATATATGTAGCAGAGTAGTATGCGTGTCTGTATGTATGTATATATATATGCAGCAGAGCAATATGCGTGTCTGTCTGTATGTATGCATGTATGTATGCAGCAGAGTAGTATGCGTGTCTGTATGTATGCATGCAGAGCAGTATGCGTGTCTGTCTGTATGTATGTATGTATGTATGCAGAAGAGCAGTATGCGTGTCTGTTTGTATGTATGTATGCATGTATGTATGCAGCAGAGCAGTATGCGTGTCTGTCTGTATGTATGTATGCAGCAGAGCAGTGTGTGTGTGTGTGTCTGTATGTATGTATGCAGCAGAGCAGTATGTGTGTCTGTCTATATGTATGTATGTAGCAGAGCAGTGTGTGTGTGTCTGTCTATATGTATGTATGCATGCAGAGCAGTATGTGTGTGTCTGTATGTATGTATGTATGCAGCATAGCAGTGTGTGTCTCTGTATGTATGCATGTATGATGTGTATCTATGTATGTCAGTGTATATGACTGTATAGATTTGTCTGTTTAAATGTATTTTTGTGAGTTTGTCTTTAAATATGTATATGTACGTGTATGTATCTGTGTATGTGTGTGTGTCTGCGTGTTTATGGGGCCCACTGGGACTCTTCCGCCCGGGGCCCACAAAAACCTGGAGCCGGCCCTGCCTGCGGTGATGAAGTCCCGCCATCCCGACCTCAGCGCTGTCACTGTCCTTCATGGCCGCCGCTTGTCACATCACCTTCTCTCGCTTCCGACCCGAGACTGACTAGCGGTGACGTCACGGGCCTCTCGCGATTCTTGGCTGTGAAGGCGGCGGTCATTGAACTCAGTGACAGGGGCTGTCAGTGTGCTGGAGATCAGCGCAGGTAATGTACCTCGCTGACAGCAGCACTTGTCATCCCCTGCAGTGACCTGGGCTGACCCATTGATGTTAGCTCAGGTCACTGCACTGCTCTCCCAGCCAATGGGGAACATCCTGCTCTTCATTGACTGGGACAGTGTGGATCGTCATGGCATCCCCTTGGATTACACCAGACCTGGATTTGTTTTTCATTCTAATAAATTGGTTAAAGAGGGAATGTTTTGGGGAGTGTTTTTTCAAATAAAAATGTGTTTGTCGTCTATTTTTTTTTATTACTGACTGGGTTGGTGATGTCGGGTATCTGATAGACGCCTGACCTCACCAACCCCAGGGCTTAATGCCAGGTGACATTACACATCTGGTATTAACCCCATATATTACCCCGTTTGCCACCGCACCAGGGCGCGGGATGAGCTGGGGCGAAGCACCAGGATTGGCGCATCTAATGGATGCGCCACTTCTGGGGCGGCTGCGGCCTGCTATTTTTAGGCTGGGGAGAGTCCAATAACCATGGACCTCCTTAGTCTGAGAATATCAGGCCTCATCTGTCTGCTTTACCTTGGCTGGTGATCCAATTTTGGGGACCCCTACGTGTTTTTTTTTTAATTATTTATTTAATTTAAAATAACAGCGTGGGGTGCCCTCAGTTTTGGATTAACAGCCAAGGTGAGGTTGCCAGCTGTGGCCTGCAGGCTGCAGCCGTCTGCTTTACCCTAGCTGGCTACAAAACTAGGGGGAACCCTACGTCATTTTGTTTTCATTTTTTTGGCTAAATACGAAGCTAAGCACCCCTTAGTGCCACATGAAAGGCACCAAAGGGTGCTCCACTTTTTCTCCACTTTTTCTCCACTTCTTCTCCACTTCTCCACTTTTTCTCCACTTTTTCTCCACTTTTTATCCATTTTTTTCTCCACTTTTTATCCACTTTTTATCCACTTTTTAGCCATTTTTTTCTCCACTTTTTCTCCACTTTTTCTCCACTTTTTCTTCACTTTTTCTCCACTTGTTATCCATTTTTTCTCCACTTTTTCTCCACTTTTTCTCCGTTCTTTTTCTATGGTCGGTCTACCCATTAGCTCTGTGATGCATACTGTAGCTCTACACCTATTGCACATGTTACTTTATGATTGACATCTTTTTCGTACCAGAGCTGTCTAAGCCTACTCTGACCCCATATTTGTCATTACTATATTGTCCTTGTACTATATTATGACATTTGTATCATGTGTTTCATTTCTTGCTGTGTTGCAATTTTTTTGCTGCATCCCAATTGTACCTCTACATTGTTCGAGTTTATGTTATTGTTCTCTCACTCTTATGTGATACTGATTATTGTCATTTTTCATGATTACATGCAGATAAGTCCAATCTGACGATGGCTCAGGCCGAAACGTCATTTGTAACTTGTTTTGGACAAAAACATATATGCTTATGAAAATTTTTTTTTTCTTAATACGGACCAATAAAGAGTGATTTTGCATTACTATCCATTGTGACTTACTGACTTAGTCTGGGAGATTTAGAGTGCCGAGGCTACTCACTAATTTTATCTATTATTCCCTCTGAGCACCTATATACCAGTGAGCAGAGCTTCCTCTACAGTAGTTCTCCTGATTAGGCATGCCCTTACCTCATGAGCAGGGCATTGCAGCTTTGGTAGCAACCATTACGACATGGACTCTGCTGCTGTGGACCTGGGGAGAGTGAGTGCAGATTCATTGCACCCACACTCTTCACATGAAGGATCCGCACTCCTAGAAAATGGGGGATACGTTCCCTGAGTGTCTCCCCCCCATATTCTAGACGGTCCAGAGTCGTCGTGGGACCCCTTTATTTTTTTTCTTACAATAAATTGGTGAAAGAGGAAATGTTTTGGGGACTGTTTTTTCAAATAAATTTCTTTTGTCGATTTTTTTTTTTTGTTAGTACTGACAGTTTATGATGTTGGGTATCTAATAGACGCCATAACATCACAAACTGCTGGGCTTGATCTCAGGTGACTTTACAGCTAGTATCAACCTGATTTATTACCTCGTTTGCCACTGCACCAGGGCACGGGATGAGCTGGGGTGAAGCGCCAGGATTGGCGCATCTTGTGGATGCGCCACGTCTGGGGTGCCTGTGGCCTGCTATTTTTAGGCTGTGAAGGCCCAATAACTATGTACCTTCCCACCCTGAGAATACCAGACCACAGCTGTCCGCTTTACCTTGGCTGGTGATCCAATTTGGGGGGGACCCTACTTTTATTGTGTAATTATTATTTATAAAATAATTATAAAAAAGAGCCTGAGGGGACCTCCACATTGGATCCCCAACCACGGTAAAGCTGCCAGCTGTGGTTTTCAGGCTACAGCTGTCTGCTTTACCTTAGCTGGCTATCAAAAATGGGGGGACCCAACGTCATTTTTTTTTTTAACTATTTTTTAAATAGAAAAAATTAATGGGCTTCCCTGTATTTTGATTGCCAACCAAGGTAACGGCAGGCAGACTGGGGTGGCAACCCATAGCTGTCTGCTTTATCTGCGCTGAGAATCAAAAATACCGCGGAGCGCTACGTCATTTTTGTAAAGATTTATTTTTACAGCACTGTGATGTCCAGCAATCAAAATACAGGGAAGCCCATTTTGTTTTTAGTTATTTAAATAAATAATTAAAAAAAATATATATGGGCTCCCGCTGCATTTTTTGTATTGCTAGGTAAGGGTAATCCAAGCAGCTACTGGCTGCTAACCCCCACTGCTTGGTGTTATCTTCACTGGCAATGGAAAATCCAGGGAAGCATTTTTTATTTTTTTTGCCAAAAAACTACAAAAAAAGGACGTGAGCTTCGCCATATTTTTGTATGCTAGCCAGGTATAGCAGGCAGGTGCTGGAAGAGTTGGATACAGCGCCAGAAGATGGCGCTTCTATGAAAATGCCATTTTCTGAGGCGGCTGCAGACTGCAATTCGCAGCAGTGGGGCCCAGAAAGCTCAGGCCAACCTGTGCTGTGGATTCCAATCCCCAGCTGCCTAGTTGTACCTGGCTGGACACAAAAATGGGGCGAAGCCTACGTCATTTGTTTTCTAATTATTTAATGAAATTCATGAAATAATAAAAAAAGGGCTTCCCTTTATTTTTGGTTCCCAGCCGGGTACAAATAGGCAACTGGGGGTTGGGGGCAGCCGTACCTGCCTGCTGTACCTGGCTAGCATACAAAAATATGGCGAAGCCCACATAATTTTATCAGGGGGCAAAAAACTTCTGCATACAGTCGTGGATGGAGTATGCTGAGCCTTGTAGTTCTGCAGCTGCTGTGTGTCTGTATGGAGAAGAGCAGACAGCAGCTGCAGAACTACAAGGCTCAGCATACTCCATCCAGGACTGTATGCAGAATTTTTTTGCCCACTAAAAAAAATGACGTGGGCTTCGCCATATTTTTGTATGCTAGCCAGGTACAGCAGGCAGCCACGGGCTGCCTCCAACCCCCAGTTGCCTATTTGTACCCGGCTGGGAACCAAAAATATAGGGAAGCCCGTTTTTTTTAATTATTTCACTTATTTCATGAAATAATTAAAAAACAAATGACGTGGGCTTCGCCCCATTTTTTGTGTCCAGCCGGGTACAACTAGGCAGCTGGGGATTGGAATCCGCAGCACAGGTTAGCCCGAGGTTTCTGGGCGCCTCTGCTGCGAATTTCAGTCCGCAGCCGTCCCAGAAAATGGCGCTCTCATAGAAGCGCCATCATCTGGCGCTGTATCCAACTCTTCCAACAGCCCTAAAGCCGGGTGGCTTGTTGGGTAATCATGAGTTAATGCTGGCTTTGTTTTACTAGCCAGTATTAAGCCAGAGATTCTTAATGTCAGGCACGTTTGACCCGGCCATTAAGAATCTCCAATAAAGGTTTAAAAAAAAACACCACACAGAGAAAAAAATACTTTAATAGAAATAAATACACAGACACATTAGAGACTCCATCTTTATTACCCCCTGTCAGCCCTCCACGATCCTGCTCTTCTGTCTTCTTTCTTTCTAGTGTATTAGTAGTGACGATTGTAGTGAGGATGAGGTTCACCAGCTCATCACTTGGGGCTGAGGAACCTCATCCTCACTACAATCCTCTCTAGTGTAGTAGTAGTGACGATTGTAGTGATGATGAGTTTACCCAGCTCATCACTTGGGGCTGAGGAACCTCATCCTCACTACAATCATCACTAGTGTAGTAGTAGTGACGATTGTAGTGAGGATGAGTTTACCCAGCTCATCACTTGGGGCTGAGGAACCTCATCCTCACTACAGTCCTCACTAGTGTAGTAGTAGTGACGATTGTAGTGAGGATGAGTTTACCCAGCTCATCACTTGGGGCTGAGGAACCTCATCCTCACTACAATCCTCACTACAATCGGGAAGCAGCGTGCAGCCTTCACTCCGTGAGTGATCAGTGCTGGCTGTCAGCGGTAACGCTGACAGACGCGTTACCATAGCAACGGTGCTCTCGGAGCCGCGGTTAGCGGTGACGTCACCGCTAACTGCGTTGCTATGGCAACGGTGATCTCCGTTAATGACCGGCTGTGTCAGCCGGTCCCTAACGGAACGGGGAGTCGACCGTGTGCTAGAGCATGTCGCCGGTACACGGCGATTCACATATGTGCACCGTGTACCGGAGAGATGCACTCGTCCTACATGACGCGTCATAGTCATGTGACCAGTCTGTAGCCAATGAGATTATAGCCACGTGACTGGTCACATGGCTATTTTGACGTCATGATAGGTCCTGCATCTCAGCTGGCAGTGCTGGCCACGGGGAGGATTCAGCGATCATCGGATGGAATAGCGGCAGGAGACAGAGTACAGGAGGGATCGCGGGGACCGGTAAGTGTTATGGCAATGTTTATTAACTGTTTGTGTACATTTATAATGCATTTTTATGTGTTTGTGATTGCCTCCCATTATAGCCTATTGGTTCGAGTTCGGTTCGTCAAACGTTCGACGAACCGAACTCGAACGGGACCCCCGTTCGGCGAACCGACTCGAGCCGAACCACGACCGGTTCACTCATCTCTAGTCCTGGGTTCAATCCCCAGTGAAACCAATCTGTTCTTAGTGTTGAAATAATACGCTATCCAACTCCAATATATGAAGTTCTCGGCTTTGTTGCCGAATGACGGGATGTTTTGGCTTCCATCACAAACAGAACTACAAATTATTTTTTTTTTTCCCCTGGCGGTCAAAACTCGTCTCTAAATGCCATTACTTTGCAGGATTTCACAGGTTTCATAGTGGAGCCGTCATCACGTCTACTTCACACGCGGAAGGGCCTGGGTTCAATCCCCAGTAAAAACAAGCCGTTTTCGCTGTTGAAGTAATTTGCTATCAACCTGTAACATATGAAATTCTTTGTTTTGTTGCCAACTGATAATATATTTTGGCTTCCATCACCAAGAGAACTACGATTTTGGGTTTCTTTTTTATTGACCATTTTAGCAGAAAACATAATCCCATATTATAAAAATCCTATTTGTTTCAAAATATATAGTTCCCATAAATACAAAAGCAAAAGACCAAACTATGGAGAAAAATGATGGGATGTTTTGGCTTCCATCCCCAACAGAGCTACGAATTTGTTTTTTTTTTCCCTGGCGGTCAAAACTCGTCTCTAATTGCCATTACTTTGCAGGCTTTCAAAGGTTTCATAGTGTAGTGGAAATCCCGTCTGCTTTACACGCAGAAGGTCCTGGGTTCAATCCCCAGTGAAACCCATGTGTTCTTGGTGTTGAAATCATCCCCTATCAACCTGCAGTATATAAAGTTCTTGGCTTTGTTGCCGAATAACGGGATGTTTTAGCTTCCATCACCAACAGAGCTACGAATTTGTTTTTTTTCCCCTGGCTGTCAAAACTCGTCTCTAATTGCCATTACTTTGCAGAATTTCAAAGGTTTCATAGTGTAGTGGAAATCACGTCTGCTTTACACGCAGAAGGTCCTGGGTTCAATCCCCAGTGAAACCAATCTGTTTTTGGTGTTGAAGTAATTTCCTATCGACTTGTAATATGTGAAATTCTTGGTTTCGTTGCCAAATGACAATACATTTTGGCTTCCATCACAAAGAGAACTACGATTTTGGGTTTCTTTTTTATTGACCATTTTAGCACAAAACATAATCCCATATTATAAAAATCCTATTTGTTTCAAAATATATAGTTCCCATAAATACAAAAGCAAAAGACCAAACTATGGAGAAAAAAGTAACACATTCAATATGAACTTCAATTTAAGCAAAATCCCTTTGTAGGAATAAAACTGGTAAAATATGTAATAATAATTGTAAATGTTTCATTAACCAAGAATACTTTCCTTCAGCAATAAAAAGGCCCCGTCAGTCACAAATCTGCTCTACTAGCCAATACACAGTAACTTTTCGGTAGGTTTCATAGTGTAGTGGTCATCACGTCTGCTTAACACGCAGAAGGTCCTGGGTTAAATCCCCAGTGAAACCAATCTGTTCTTAGTGTTGAAATAATACGCTATCCAACTACAATATATGAAGTTCTCGGCTTTGTTGTCGAATGACGGGATGTTTTGGCTTCCATAACAAACAGAACTACAAATTATTTTTTTTTTCCCCTGGCGGTCAAAACTCGTCTCTAAATGCCATTACTTTGCAGGATTTCACAGGTTTCACAGTGTAGTCGTCATCACGTCTACTTCACACGCAGAAGGTCCTGGGTTCAATCCCCAGTAAAATCAAGCCGCTTTCGCTGTTGATGTAATTTGCTATCAACCTGTAACATATGAAATTCTTTGTTTTGTTGCCAACTGATAATATATTTTGGCTTTTATCACCAAGAGAACTACGATTTTGGGTTTCTTTTTTATTGACCATTTTAGCAGAAAACATAATCCCATATTATAAAAATCCTGTTTGTTTCAAAATATATAGTTCCTTTAAATACAAAAGCAAACAACTAAACTATGTGTAAAAAAGTAACACATTTAATGTAAACTTCCTTTTAAGCAAAATCCCTTTGTAGGAATAAAACTGGTAAAATATGTAATAAAAATTGTAAATGTTTCATTAACCAAAAATACTTTCCTTCAGCAATAAAAAGGCCCTGTCAGTCACAATTCTGCTCTGCTAGCCAATACACAATAACTTTCCATCAGGTTTCATAGAGTAGTGGTCATCACGTCTGCTTAACACGCAGAAGGTCCTGCGTTGAATCCCCAGTAAAACCAATCTGTTCTTGGTGTTGAAATAATACTCAATTAAACTACAATATATGAAGTTCTTGGCTTTGTTGCCGAATAACGGGATGTTTTAGCTTCCATCACCAACAGAGCTACGAATTTGTTTTTTTTCCTGTGGCGGTCAAAACTCGTCTCTAATTGCCATTACTTTGCAGGATTTCAAAGGTTTCATAGTGTAGTGGTCATCACGTCTGCTTCACACGCAGAAGGTCCTGGGTTCAATCCCCAGTGAAACCAATCTGTTTTTGGTGTTGAAGTAATTTCCTATCGACTTGTAATATGTGAAATTCTTGGTTTCATTGCCAAATGACAATACATTTTGGCTTCCATCACAAAGAGAACAACGATTTTGGGTTTCTTTTTTATTGACCATTTTAGAAGAAAACATAATCCCATATTATAAAAATCCTATTTGTTTCAAAATATATAGTTCCCATGAATACAAAAGCAAAAGACCAAACTATGGAGAAAAAAAGTAACACATTCAATATAAACTTCAATTTAAGCAAAATCCCTTTGGAGGAATAAAACTGGTAAAATAAGTAATAATAATTGTAAATGTTTCATTAACCAAAAATACTTTCCTTCAGCAATAAAAAGGCCCCGTCAGTCACAATTCTGCTCTGCTAGCCAATACACAGGAACTTTTCGTCAGGTTTCATAGTGTAGCGGTCATCACGTCTGCTTAACACGCAGAAGGTCCTGGGTTCAATCCCCAGTGAAACCAATCTGTTCTTAGTGTTGAAATAATACGCTATCCAACTACAATATATGAAGTTCTCGGCTTTGTTGCCGTATAACGGGATGTTTTGGCTTCCATCACAAACAGAACTAGAAATTATTATTTTTTTTCCCCTGGCGGTCAAAACTCGTCTCTAAATGCCATTACATTTCACAGGTTTCATAGTGGAGTCATCATCACGTCTACTTCACACGCAGAAGGTCCTGGTTTCAATCCCCAGTAAAAACAAGCCGTTTTCGCTGTTGAAGTAATTTGCTATCAACCTGTAACATATGAAACTCTTTGTTTTGTTGCCAACTGATAATATATTTTGGCTTTTATCACCAAGAGAACTACGATTTTGGGTTTCTTTTTTATTGATTATTTTAGCAGAAAACATAATCCCATATTATATAAATCCTGTTTGTTTCAAAATATATAGTTCCTTTAAATACAAAAGCAAACAACTAAACTATAAGGAAAAAAGTAACACATTCAATGTAAACTTCCTTTTAAGCAAATTCGTTTGTAGGAATAAAACTGGTAAAATATGTAATAAAAATTGTAAATGTTTCATTAACAAAAAATACTTTCTTTCAGCAATAAAAAGGCCCCCTCAGTCACAATTCTGCTCTGCTATCCAATACACAGTAACTTTCCATCAGGTTTCATAGAGTAGTGGTCATCACGTCTGCTTAACACGCAGTAGGTCCTGTGTTCAATCCCCAGTAAAACCAATCTGTTCTTGGTGTTGAAATAATACTCAATTAAACTACAATATATGAAGTTCTTGGCTTTGTTGCCGAATGATGGGAAGTAATTTGCTATGAACCTATAACATATGAAATTCTTTCTTTTGTTGCCAACTGATAATATATTTTGGCTTCCATCACCAAGAGAACTACGATTTTGGGTTTCTTTTTTATTGACCATTTTAGCAGAAAACATAATCCCATATTATAAAAATCCTGTTTGTTTCAAAATATATAGTTCCTTTAAATACAAAAGCAAACAACTAAACTATGTGGAAAAAAGTAACACATTCAATGTAAACTTCCATTTAAGCAAATTCCCTTTGTAGGAATAAAACTGGTAAAATATGTAATAAAAATTGTAAATGTTTCATTAACAAAAAATACTTTCTTTCAGCAATAAAAAGGCCCCGTCAGTCACAATTCTGCTCTGCTAGCCAATACACAGTAACTTTCCATCAGGTTTCATAGAGTAGTGGTCATCACGTCTGCTTAACACGCAGAAGGTCCTGTGTTCAATCCCCAGTTAAACCAATCTGTTCTTAGTGTTGAAAAAATACGCTATCCAACTACAATATATGAAGTTCTCGGCCTTGTTGCCGTGTGACGGGATGTTTTGGCTTCCATCACAAACAGAACTACAAATTATTTTTTTTTTTTCCCTGGCGGTCAAAACTCGTCTCTAAATGCCATTACTTTGCAGGATTTCACAGGTTGCATAGTGGAGTCGTCATCACGTCTACTTCACACGCAGAAGGTCCTGGGTTCAATCCCGAGTAAAAATAAGCCGTTTTCGCTGTTGAAGTAATTTGCTATCAACCTGTAATATATGAAATTCTTTGTTTTGTTGCCAACTGATAATTTATTTTGGCTTCCATCACCAAGAGAACTACGATTTTGGGTTTCTTTTTTATTGACCATTTTAGCAGAAAACATAATCCCATATTATAAAAATCCTGTTTGTTTCAAAATATATAGTTCCTTTAAATACAAAAGCAAAAAACTAAACTATGTGGAAAAAAGTAACACATTCAATGTAAACTTCCTTTTAAGCAAAATCCCTTTGTAGGAATAAAACTGGTAAAATATGTAATAAAAATTGTAAATGTTTCATTAACAAAAAATACTTTCCTTCAGCAATAACAAGGCCCCGTCAGTCACAATTCTGCTCTGCTAGCCAATACACATTAACTTTCCATCAGGTTTCATAGAGTAGTGGTCATCACGTCCGCTTAACACGAAGAAGGTCCTGCGTTAAATCCCCAGTTAAACCAATCTGTTCTTGGTGTTAAAATAATACTCAATTAAACTACAATATATGAAGTTCTTGGCTTTGTTGCCGAATGATGGGAAGTAATTTGCTATCAACCTGTAACATATGAAATTCTTTCTTTTGTTGCCAACTGATAATATATTTTGGCTTCCATCACCAAGAGAACTTCGATTTTGGGTTTCTTTTTTATTGACCATTTTAGCAGAAAACATAATCCCATATTATAAAAATCCTGTTTGCTTCAAAATATATAGTTCCTTTAAATACAAAATCAAACAACTAAACTATGTGGAAAAAAGTAACACATTCAATGTAAACTTCCTTTTAAGCAAATCCCTTTGTAGGAATAAAACTGGTAAAATATGTAATAAAAATTGTAAATGTTTCATTAACCAAAAATACTTTCCTTCAGCAATAAAAAGGCCCCGTCAGTAACAATTCTGCTCTGCTAGCCAATACGCAGTAACTTTCCATCAGGTTTCATAGAGTAGTGGTCATCACGTCGGCTTAACACGCAGAAGGTCCTGGGTTCAATCCCCAGTGAAACCCATGTGTTCTTGGTGTTGAAATAATCCCCTATCAACCTGCAGTATATAAAGTTCTTGGCTTTGTTGCCGAATAACGGGATGTTTTAGCTTCCATCACCAACAGAGCTACGAATTTGTTTTTTTTCCCCTGGCGGTCAAAACTCGACTCTAATTGCCATTACTTTGCAGAATTTCAAAGGTTTCATAGTGTAGTGGTCATCACGTCTGCTTCACACGCAGAAGGTCCTGGGTTCAATCCCCAGTGAAACCAATCTGTTTTTGGTGTTGAAGGAATTTCCTATCGACTTGTAATATGTGAAATTCTTGATTTCGTTGCCAAATGACAATACATTTTGGCTTCCATCACAAAGAGAACTACGATTTTGGGTTTCTTTTTTATTGACCATTTAAGCAGAAAACATAATCACATATTATAAAAATCCTATTTGTTTCAAAATATATAGTTCCCATAAATACAAAAGCAAAAGACCAAACTATGGAGAAAAAAGTAACACATTCAATATAAACTTCAATTTAAGCAAAATCCCTTTGTAGGAATAAAACTGGTAAAATATGTAATAAAAATTGTAAATGTTTCATTAACCAAAAATACTTTCCTTCAGCAATAAAAAGGCCCCGTCAGTCACAATTCTGCTCTGCTAGCCAATACACAGTAACTTTTTGTCAAGTTTCATAGTGTAGTGGTCATCATTTCTGCTTAACACGCAGAAGGTCCTGGGTAGAGTTGAGCGCGGTTCGAGGTTCGAGGTTCTCCAGTTCTAGGCTCGAGTGATTTTGGGGGCTGTTCGAGATCGAACTAGAACTCGAGCTTTTTGCAAAAGCTCGATGGTTCTAGATACGTTCGAGAACGGTTCTAGCAGCAAAAAGCAGGGCTTTTTACAGCTATAGTGTGCAGGAGCCATCGCTGGCAGCCTGCCACAAGCTGGTAACCAAGATATACATCGGGTATCTAACCAAAGCGCTTTGGTTAGTAACCCGATGTTTATCCTAGTTACGTGCAGGAAGCCCACACTTCCCCGCTCAGCTCGCTCCGCCCCCTCCTGCCCGCGGCATGTACACACGTACACACGTATACACACACACACACACACACACGGTCCTGCTCGGCTTACCTGCGGTCGGCCCGGGGGCAGCAGTCCTTGGCACTGGAAACTGTGGCTGCCGGCCCTTTAAGGCCCGCAGACCACAGCGTTCACTGTGTTCTCCTACATTGAGCATCATCTGTGGGCGGAGCTACCGCCCGGCGTCCTGCTCGGTCGCACAGATGAAGGAGTCACAGTGCCAGCCAGCGACCCCCAGCACATCGCTTCCCTCCGGCGCTGTGTGGGCCCCATCTGCACCGTGACCTGATCAGTATGTGGGACATCACTCCCTCCCCGGCCCTCCCTGTCCCCCCGTGCATGTGTGGGCCCCGCAGAGCCATGTGTGTGACCCCCGGAGCCACGTGTGTGGGCCCCGCAGAGCAAGGTGTGTGTTTGTATGTATGCATGCAGCAGAGCAGCATGCGTGTCTATATGTATGTATATATGCAGCAGAGCAGTATGCGTGTCTGTATGTATGTATGTATATATGCAGCAGAGCAGTATGCGTGTCTGTATGTATGTATATATGCAGCAGAGCAGTATGCGTGTCTGTATGTACGCATGTATATATGCAGCAGAGCAGTATACGTGTCTGTATGTATGTATATATATGCAGCAGAGCAGTATACGTGTCTGTATGTATGTATGTATATATGCAGCAGAGCAGTATGTGTGTCTGTATGTATGTATATATGCAGCAGAGCAGAATGCGTGTCTATATGTATGTATGTATATATGTAGCAGAGTAGTATGCGTGTCTGTATGTATGTATATATATATGCAGCAGAGCAATATGCGTGTCTGTCTGTATGTATGTATGTATGCAGCAGAGCAGTATACGTGTCTGTATGTATGTATATATGTAGCAGAGTTGTATGCGTGTCTGTATGTATATATATATATGCAGCAGAGCAATATGCGTGTCTGTCTGTATGTATGCATGTATGTATGCAGCAGAGCAGTATGCGTGTCTGTATGTATGTATGTATATATGCAGCAGAGCGGTATGCGTGTCTGTATGTATGTATATATGCAGCAGAGCAGTATGCGTGTCTGTATGTATGTATGTATGTATATATGTAGCAGAGTAGTATGCGTGTCTGTATGTATGTATATATATATGCAGCAGAGCAATATGCGTGTCTGTCTGTATGTATGCATGTATGTATGCAGCAGAGCAGTATACGTGTCTGTATGTATGTATATATGTAGCAGAGTAGTATGCGTGTCTGTATGTATATATATATGCAGCAGAGCAATATTCGTGTCTGTATGTATGCATGTATGTATGCAGCAGAGCGGTATACATGTCTGTATGTATGTATGTATATATGCAGCAGAGCAGTATGCGTGTATTTATGTATATATGCAGCAGAGCAGTATGCGTGTCTGTATGTATGTATGTATGTATGCAGCAGAGCAGTATATGTGTTGTATGTATGTATGCAGAAGAGCAGTATGCGTGTCTGTATGTATGTATATATGCAGCAGACCAGTATGCGTGTATGTATGTATGTATGTATATATGCAGCAGAGCAGTATGCGTGTATGTATGTATATATGCAGCAGAGCAGTATGCGTGTCTGTATGTATGTATGTATATATGTAGCAGAGTAGTTTGCGTGTCTGTCTGTATGTATGCATGTATGTATGCAGCAGAGCAGTATACGTGTCTGTATGTATGTATATATGTAGCAGAGAAGTATGCATGTCTGTATGTATGTATGTATGTATATATGCAGCAGAGCAGTATGCGTGTATGTATGTATATATGCAGCAGAGCAGTATGCGTGTCTGTATGTATGTATGTATATATGTAGCAGAGTAGTGTGCGTGTCTGTATGTATATATATATGCAGCAGAGCAATATGCGTGTCTGTCTGTATGTATGCATGTATGTATGCAGCAGAGCAGTATACGTGTCTGTATGTATGTATATATGTAGCAGAGCAGTATGCTTGTAAGTATATATATATGCAGCAGAGCAGTATGCGTGTCTGTATGTATGTATGTATATATGTAGCAGAGTAATATGCGTGTCTGTATGTATGTATATATATATGCAGCAGAGCAATATGCGTGTCTGTCTGTATGTATGCATGTATGTATGCAGCAGAGCAGTATGCGTGTCTCTATGTATGCATATATGTATGCAGCAGAGCAGTATGCGTGTCTGTATGTATGCATGTATGTATGCAGCAGAGCAGTATACGTGTCTGTATGTATGTATGTATATATGCAGCAGAGCAGTATGCGTGTCTATTTGTATGTATGTATATATGCAGCAGAGCAGTATGCGTGTCTATGTATGTATGTATATATGTAGCAGAGTAGTATGCGTGTCTGTATGTATGTATGTATATATGCAGCAGAGCAGTATGCGTGTCTATGTATGTATGTATATATGTAGCAGAGTAGCATGCGTGTCTGTATGTATGTATATATGCAGCAGAGCAGTATGCGTGTCTATGTATGTATGTATATATGTAGCAGAGTAGTATGCGTGTCTGTATGTATGTATATATATATGCAGCAGAACAATATGCGTGTCTGTCTGTATGTATGCATGTATGTATGCAGCAGAGCAGTATGCGTGTCTGTATGTATGCATGCAGAGCAGTATGCGTGTCTGTCTGTATGTATGTATGTATGCAGAAGAGCAGTATGCGTGTCTGTTTGTATGTATGTATGCATGTATGTATGCAGCAGAGCAGTATGCGTGTCTGTCTGTATGTATGTATGCAGCAGAGCAGTGTGTGTGTGTGTCTGTATGTATGTATGCAGCAGAGCAGTGTGTGTGTGTCTGTCTATATGTATGTATGCATGCAGAGCAGTATGTGTGTGTCTGTATGTATGTATGTATGCAGCATAGCAGTGTGTGTCTCTGTATGTATGCATGTATGATGTGTATCTATGTATGTCAGTGTATATGACTGTATAGATTTGTCTGTTTATATGTATTTTTGTGAGTTTGTCTTTAAATATGTATATGTACGTGTATGTATCTGTGTATGTGTGTGTGTCTACGTGTTTATTGGGCCCACTGGGACTGTTCCGCCCGGGGCCCACAAAAACCTGGAGCCGGCCCTGCCTGCGGTGATGAAGTCCCGCCATCCCGACCTCAGCGCTGTCACTGTCCTTCATGGCCGCCGCTTGTCACATCACCTTCTCTCGCTTCCGACCCGAGACTGACTAGCGGTGACGTCACGGGCCTCTCGCGATTCTTGGCTGTGAAGGCGGCGGTCATTGAACTCAGTGACAGGGGCTGTCAGTGTGCTGGAGATCAGCGCAGGTAATGTACCTCGCTGACAGCAGCACTTGTCATCCCCTGCAGTGACCTGGGCTGACCCATTGATGTTAGCTCAGGTCACTGCACTGCTCTCCCAGCCAATGGGGAACATCCTGCTCTTCATTAACTGGGACAGTGTGGATCGTCATGGCAACCCCTTGGATTACACCAGACCTGGATTTGTTTTTCATTCTAATAAATTGGTTAAAGAGGGAATGTTTTGGGGAGTGTTTTTTCAAATAAAAATGTGTTTGTCGTCTATTTTTTTTTATTACTGACTGGGTTGGTGATGTCGGGTATCTGATAGACGCCTGACCTCACCAACCCCAGGGCTTAATGCCAGGTGACATTACACATCTGGTATTAACCCCATATATTACCCCGTTTGCCACCGCACCAGGGCGCGGGATGAGCTGGGGCGAAGCACCAGGATTGGCGCATCTAATGGATGCGCCACTTCTGGGGCGGCTGCGGCCTGCTATTTTTAGGCTGGGGAGAGTCCAATAACCATGGACCTCCCTAGTCTGAGAATATCAGGCCTCAGCTGTCTGCTTTACCTTGGCTGGTGATCCAATTTTGGGGGACCCCTACGTGTTTTTTTTTTTAATTATTTATTTAATTTAAAATAACAGCGTGGGGTGCCTTCAGTTTTGGATTACCAGCCAAGGTGAGGTTGCCAGCTGTGGCCTGCAGGCTGCAGCCGTCTGCTTTACCCTAGCTGGCTACAAAACTAGGGGGAACCCTACGTCATTTTGTTTTCATTTTTTTGGCTAAATACAAAGCTAAGCACCCCTTAGTGCCACATGAAAGGCACCAAAGGGTGCTCCACTTTTTCTCCACTTTTTCTCCACTTTTTCTCCACTTTTTCTCCATTTTTTCTCCACTTTTTCTCCACTTTTTCTCCGTTCTTTTTCTATGGTCGGTCTACCCATTAGCTCTGCCATGCATACTGTAGCTCTACACCTACTGCACATGTTACTTTATGATTGACATCTTTTTCGTACCAGAGCTGTCTAAGCCTACTCTGACCCCATATTTGTCATTACTATATTGTCCTTGTACTGTATTATGACATTTGTATCATGTGTTTCATTTCTTGCTGTGTTGCAATTTTTTTTGCTGCATCCCAATTGTACCTCTACATTGTTCGAGTTTATGTTATTGTTCTCTCACTCTTATGTGATACTGATTATTGTCATTTTTCATGATTACATGCAGATAAGTCCAATCTGACGAAGGCTCAGGCCGAAACGTCATTTGTAACTTGTTTTGGACAAAAACATATATGCTTATGAAAAAAAATGTTTTCTTAATACGGACCAATAAAGAGTGATTTTGCATTACTAGTTCTCCTGATTAGGCATGCCCTTACCTCATGAGCAGGGCATTGCAGCTTTGGTAGCAACCATTACGACATGGACTCTGCTGCTGTGGACCCGGGGATAGTGAGTGCAGATTCATTGCACCCACACTCCTCACAAGAAGGGTCCGCACTCCTAGAAAATGGGGGATATGTTCCCTGAGTGTCCCCCCCCCATATTCTAGACGGTCCAGAGTCGTCGTGGGACCCCTTTATTTTTTTTCTTACAATAAATTGGTGAAAGAGGAAATGTTTTGGGGACTGTTTTTTCAAATAAATTTCTTTTGTCGATTTTTTTTTTTTTGTTAGTACTGACAGTTTATGATGTTGGGTATCTAATAGACGCCATAACATCACAAACTGCTGGGCTTGATCTCAGGTGACTTTACAGCTAGTATCAACCCGATTTATTACCCCGTTTGCCACTGCACCAGGGCACGGGATGAGCTGGGGTGAAGCGCCAGGATTGGCGCATCTAGTGGATGCGCCACTTCTGGGGTGCCTGCGGCCTGCTATTTTTAGGCTGTGAAGGCCCAATAACTATGTACCTTCCCACCCTGAGAATACCAGACCACAGCTGTCCGCTTTACCTTGGCTGGTGATCCAATTTGGGGGGGACCCTACTTTTATTGTGTAATTATTAATATTTATAAAATAATTATAAAAAAGAGCCTGAGGGGACCTCCACATTGGATCCCCAATCACGGTAGAGCTGCCAGCTGTGGTTTTCAGGCTACAGCCGTCTGCTTTACCCTAGCTGGCTATCAAAAATGGGGGGACCCAACGTCATTTTTTTTTTTACTATTTTTTAAATAGAGAAAATTAATGGGCTTCCCTGTATTTTGATTGCCAGCCAAGGTAACGGCAGGCAGACTGGGGTGGCAACCCATAGCTGTCTGCTTTATCTGCGCTGAGAATCAAAAATACCGCGGAGCGCTACGTCATTTTTTTAAAGATTTATTTTTACAGCACTGTGATGTCCAGCAATCAAAATACAGGAAAGCCCAATTTGTTTTTAGTTAATTAAATAAATAATTAAAAAAAATATATATGGGCTCCCGCTGCATTTTTTGTATTGCTAGGTAAGGGTAATCCAAGCAGCTACTGGATGCTAACCCCCACTGCTTGGTGTTACCTTCACTGGCAATGGAAAATCCAGGGAAGCATTTTTTTTTTTTGCCAAAAAACTACAAAAAAAGGACGTGAGCTTCGCCATATTTTTGTATGCTAGCCAGGTATAGCAGGCAGGTGCTGGAAGAGTTGGATACAGCGCCAGAAGATGGCGCTTCTATGAAAATGCCATTTTCTGAGGTGGCTGCAGACTGCAATTCGCAGCAGTGGGGCCCAGAAAGCTCAGGCCAACCTGTGCTGCGGATTCCAATCCCCAGCTGCCTAGTTGTACCTGGCTGGACACAAAAAAGGGGCGAAGCCTACGTCATTTGTTTTCTAATTATTTAATGAAATTCATGAAATAATAAAAAAAGGGCTTCCCTTTATTTTTGGTTCCCAGCCGGGTACAAATAGGCAACTGGGGGTTGGGGGCAGCCGTACCTGCCTGCTGTACCTGGCTAGCATACAAAAATATGGCGAAGCCCACATAATTTTTTCAGGGGGCAAAAAACTTCTGCATACAGTCCTGGATGGAGTATGCTGAGCCTTGTAGTTCTGCAGCTGCTGTGTGTCTGTATGGAGAAGAGCAGACAGCAGCTGCAGAACTACAAGGCTCAGCGTACTCCATCCAGGACTGTATGCAGAATTTTTTTGCCCACCAAAAAAATGACGTGGGCTTCGCCATATTTTTGTATGCTAGCCAGGTACAGCAGGCAGCCACGGGCTGCCTCCAACCCCCAGTTGCCTATTTGTACCCGGCTGGGAACCAAAAATATAGGGAAGCCCGTTTTTTTTAATTATTTCACTTATTTCATGAAATAATTAAAAAACAAATGACGTGGGCTTCGCCCCATTTTTTGTGTCCAGCCAGGTACAACTAGGCAGCTGGGGATTGGAATCCACAGCACAGGTTAGCCCGAGCTTTCTGGGCGCCTCTGCTGCGAATTTCAGTCCGCAGTCGTCCCAGAAAATGGCGCTCTCATAGAAGCGCCATCATCTGGCGCTGTATCCAACTCTTCCAACAGCCCTGAAGCCGGGTGGCTTGTTGGGTAATCATGAGTTAATACTGGCTTTGTTTTACTAGCCAGTATTAAGCCAGAGATTCTTAATGTCAGGCACGTTTGACCCGGCCATTAAGAATCTCCAATAAAGGGTTAAAAAAAAACACCACACAGAGAAAAAAATACTTTAATAGAAATAAATACACAGACACATTAGAGACTCCATCTTTATTACCCCCTGTCAGCCCTCCACGATCCTGCTCTTCTGTCTTCTTTCTTTCTAGTGTAGTAGTAGTGACGATTGTAGTGAGGATGAGGTTCAGCAGCTCATCACTTGGGGCTGAGGAACCTCATCCTCACTACAATCCTCACTAGTGTAGTAGTAGTGACGATTGTAGTGAGGATGAGTTTACCCAGCTCATCACTTGGGGCTGAGGAACCTCATCCTCACTACAATCATCACTAGTGTAGTAGTAGTGACGATTGTAGTGAGGATGAGTTTACCCAGCTCATCACTTGGGGCTGAGGAACCTCATCCTCACTACAATCATCACTAGTGTAGTAGTAGTGACGATTGTAGTGAGGATGAGTTTACCCAGCTCATCACTTGGGGCTGAGGAACCTCATCCTCACTACAATCATCACTAGTGTAGTAGTAGTGACGATTGTAGTGAGGATGAGTTTACCCAGCTCATCACTTGGGGCTGAGGAACCTCATCCTCACTACAATCATCACTAGTGTAGTAGTAGTGACGATTGTAGTGAGGATGAGTTTACCCAGCTCATCACTTGGGGCTGAGGAACCTCATCCTCTCTACAATCCTCACTACAATCGGGAAGAAGCGTGCAGCCTTCACTCCGTGAGTGATCAGTGCTGGCTGTCAGCGGTAACAGCGGTAACACTGACAGACGCGTTACCATAGCAACAGTGCTCTCGGAGGCGCGGTTAACGGTGACGTCACCGCTAACTGCGTTGCTATGGCAACGGTGATCTCCGTTAATGACCGGCTGTGTCAGCCGGTCCCTAACGGAACGGGGAGTCGAACGTAAGCTAGAGCATGTCGCCGGTACACGGCGATACACATATGTGCGCCGTGTACCGGAGAGATGCACTCGCAGGTCCTACATGACGCGTCATAGTCATGTGACCAGTCTGTAGCCAATGAGATAATAGCCACGTGACTGGTCACATGGCTATTTTGACGTCATGATAGGTCCTGCATCTCTGCTGGCAGTGCTGATCACGGGGAGGATTCAGCGATCATTGGATGGAATAGCGGCAGGAGACAGAGTACAGGAGGGATCGCGGGGACCGGTAAGTGTTATGGCAATGTTTATTAACTGTTTGTGTACATTTATAATGCATTTTTATGTATTTGTGATTGCCTCCCATTATAGCCTATTGGTTCGAGTTTGGTTCGTCGAACGTTCGACAAACCGAACTCGAACGGGACCCCCGTTCAGCAAACCGACTCGAGCCGAACCGCGACCGGTTCGCTCATCTCTAGTCCTGGGTTCAATCCCCAGTGAAACCAATCTGTTCTTAGTGTTGAAATAATACGCTATCCAACTACAATATATGAAGTTCTCGGCTTTGTTGCCGAATGACGGGATGTTTTGGCTTCCATCCCCAACAGAGCTACGAATTTGGTTTTTTTTTTCCCTGGCGGTCAAAACTCGTCTCTAATTGCCATTACTTTGCAGGGTTTCAAAGGTTTCATAGTGTAGTGGAAATCACGTCTGCTTTACACGCAGAAGGTCCTGGGTTCAATCCCCAGTGAAACCCATGTGTTCTTGGTGTTGAAATAATCCCCTGTCAACCAGCAGTATATAAAGTTCTTGGCTTTGTTGCTGAATAACAGGATGTTTTAGCTTCCATCACCAACAGAGCTACGAATTTGTTTTTTTTCCCCTGGCGGTCAAAACTCGTCTCTAATTGCCATTACTTTGCAGGCTTTCAAAGGTTTCATAGTGTAGTGGTCATCACATCTGCTTCACACGCAGAATGTCCTAGGTTCAATCCCCTGTGAAACCAATCTGTTTTTGGTGTTGAAGTAATTTCCTATCGACTTGTAATATGTGAAATTCTTGGTTTCGTTGCCAAATGACAATACATTTTGGCTTCCATCACAAAGAGAACTACGATTTTGGGTTTCTTTTTTATTGACCATTTTAGCACAAAACATAATCCCATATTATATAAATCCTATTTGCTTCAAAATATATAGTTCCCATAAATACAAAAGCAAAAGACCAAACTATGGAGAAAAAAGTAACACATTCAATATAAACTTCAATTTAAGCAAAATCCCTTTGTAGGAATAAAACTGGTAAAATATGTAATAATAATTGTAAATGTTTCATTAACCAAAAATACTTTCCTTCAGCAATAAAAAGGCCCCGTCAGTCACAATTCTGCTCTGCTAGCCAATACACAGTAACTTTTCATCAGGTTTCATAGTGTAGTGGTCATCACGTCTGCTTAACACGCAGAAGGTCCTGGGTTCAATCCCCAGTGAAACCAATCTGTTCTTAGTGTTGAAATAATACGCTATCCAACTACAATATATGAAGTTCTCGTCTTTGTTGCCGAATGACGGGATGTTTTGGCTTCCATCACAAACAGAACTACAAATTATTTTTTTTTTTTTCCCCTGGCGGTCAAAACTCGTCTCTAAATGCCATTACTTTGCAGGATTTCACAGGTTTCATAGTGGAGTCGTCATCACGTCTACTCACACGCAGAAGGTCCTGGATTCAATCCATAGTAAAAACAAGCCGTCTTCGCTGTTCAAGCAATTTGCTATCAACCTGTAACATATGAAATTCTTTGTTTTGTTGCCCACTGATAATATATTTTGGCTTCCATCACCAAGAGAACTACGATTTTGGGTTTCTTTTTTATTGACCATTTTAGCAGAAAACATAATCCCATATTATAAAAATCCTGTTTGTTTCAAAATATATAGTTCCCTTTAATACAAAAGCAAACAACTAAACTATGTGGAAAAAAGTAACACATTCAATGTAAACTTCCTTTTAAGCAAAAATCCCTTTGTAGGAATAAATCTGGTAAAATATGTAATAAAAATTGTAAATGTTTCATTAACCAAAAATACTTTCCTTCAGCAATAAAAAGGCCCCGTCAGTCACAATTCTGCTCTGCTTATCCAATACACAGTAACTTTCCATCAGGTTTCATAGAGTAGTTGTCATCACGTTTGCTTAACACGCAGAAGGTCCTGCGTTCAATCCCCAAAAAAACCAATCTGTTCTTGGTGTTGAAATAATACTCAATTAAACTACAGTATATCAAGTTCTTGGCTTTGTTGCCGAATGATGGGATGTTTTGGGCTTCCATCCCCAACAGAGCTACGAATTTGTTTTTTTTTTCCCTGGCGGTCAAAACTCGTCTCTAATTGCCATTACTTTGCAGGGTTTCAAAGGTGTCATAGTGTAGTGGAAATCACGTCTGCTTTACACGCAGAAAGTCCTGGGTTCAATCCCCAGTGAAACCCATGTGTTCTTGGTGTTTGAAATAATCCCCTATCAACCTGCAGTATATAAAGTTCTTGGCTTTGTTGCCGAATAACGGGATGTTTTTGCTTCCATCACCAACAGAGCTATGAATTTGTTTTTTTTCCCCTGGCGGTCAAAACTCGACTCTAATTGCCATTACTTTGCAGGATTTCAAAGGTTTCATAGTGTAGTGGTCATCACGTCTGCTTCACACGCAGAAGGTCCTGGGTTCAATCCCCAGTGAAACCAATTTGTTTTTTGGTGTTGAAGTAATTTCCTATCGACTTGTAATATGTGAAATTCTTGGTTTCGTTGCCAAATGACAATACATTTTTTCTTCCATCACAAAGAGAACTACGATTTTGGGTTTCTTATTTATTGACCATTTTAGCAGAAACATAATCCCATATTATAAAATCCTATTTGTTTCAAATATATAGTTCCCATAAATACAAAAGCAAAAGACCAAACTATGGAGAAAAAAGTAACACATTCAATATAAACTTCAATTTTAAGCAAAATCCTTTTGAGGAATAAAACTGGTAAAATATGTAATAATAATTGTAAATGTTTCATTAACCAAAAATACTTTCCTTCAGCAATAAAAAGGCCCCGTCAGTCACAATTCTGCTCTGCTAGCGAATACACAGTAACTTTTTGTCAGGTTTCATAGTATAGTGGTCATCACGTCTGCTTAAAACGCAGAAGGTCCTGGGTTCAATCCCCAGTGAAACCAATCTGTTCTTGGTGTTGAAATAATACGCTATCCAACTACAATATATGAAGTTCTCGGCTTAGTTGCCGAATGACGGGATGTTTTGGCTTCCATCACAAACAGAACTACAAATTATTTTTTTTTTTTTCCCTGGCGGTCAAAACTCGTCTCTAAATGCCATTTCTTTGCAGGATTTCACAGGTTTCATAGTGGAGTCGTCATCACGTCTACTTCACAAGCAGAAAGTTCTGTGTTCAATCCCCAGTAAAAACAAGCCGTTTTCGCTGTTGAAGTAATTTGCTATCAACCTGTAACAGATGGAATTCTTTGTTTTGTTGCCAACTGATAATATATTTTGGCTTCCATCACCAAGAGAACTACGATTTTGGGTTTATTTTTTATTGACAATTTTAGCAGAAAACATAATCCCATATTATAAAAATCCTGTTTGTTTCAAAATATATAGTTCCTTTAAATACAAAAGCAAACAACTAAACTATGTGGAAAAAAGTAACACATTCAATGTAAACTTCCTTTTAAGCAAAATCCTTTTGTAGGAATAAAACTGGTAAAATATGTAATAAAAATTGTAAATGTTTCATTAACCAAAAATACTTTCCTTCAGCAATAAAAAGGCCCCGTCAGTCACAATTCTGCTCTGCTGGCCAATACACAGTAACTTTCCATCAGGTTTCATAGAGTAGTTGTCATCACGTTTGCTTAACACGCAGAAGGTCCTGCGTTCAATCCCCAAAAAAACCAATCTGTTCTTGGTGTTGAAATAATACTCAATTAAACTACAGTATATCAAGTTCTTGGCTTTGTTGCCGAATGATGGGATGTTTTGGCTTCCATCCCCAACAGAGCTACGAATTTGTTTTTTTTTTCCCTGGCGGTCAAAACTCGTCTCTAATTGCCATTACTTTGCAGGGTTTCAAAGGTGTCATAGTGTAGTGGAAATCACGTCTGCTTTACACGCAGAAAGTCCTGGGTTCAATCCCCAGTGAAACCCAAGTGTTCTTGGTGTTGAAATAATCCCCTATCAACCTGCAGTATATAAAGTTCTTGGCTTTGTTGCCGAATAACGGGATGTTTTTGCTTCCATCACCAACAGAGCTACGAATTTGTTTTTTTTCCCCTGGCGGTCAAAACTCGACTCTAATTGCCATTACTTTGCAGGATTTCAAAGGTTTCATAGTGTAGTGGTCATCACGTCTGCTTCACACGCAGAAGGTCCTGGGTTCAATCCCCAGTGAAACCAATCTGTTTTTGGTGTTGAAGTAATTTCCTATCGACTTGTAATATGTGAAATTCTTGGTTTCGTTGCCAAATGACAATACATTTTTTCTTCCATCACAAAGAGAACTACGATTTTGGGTTTCTTATTTATTGACCATTTTAGCAGAAAACATAATCCCATATTATAAAAATCCTATTTGTTTCAAAATATATAGTTCCCATAAATACAAAAGCAAAAGACCAAACTATGGAGAAAAAAGTAACACATTCAATATAAACTTCAATTTAAGCAAAATCCTTTTGAGGAATAAAACTGGTAAAATATGTAATAATAATTGTAAATGTTACATTAACCAAAAATACTTTCCTTCAGCAATAAAAAGGCCCCGTCAGTCACAATTCTGCTCTGCTAGCGAATACACAGTAACTTTTCGTCAGGTTTCATAGTGTAGTGGTCATCACGTCTGCTTAACACGCAGAAGGTCCTGGGTTCAATCCCCAGTGAAACCAATCTGTTCTTGGTGTTGAAATAATACGATATCCAACTACAATATATGAAGTTCTCGGCTTTGTTGCCGAATGACGGGATGTTTTGGCTTCCATCACAAACAGAACTACAAATTATTTTTTTTTTTTCCCCTGGCGGTCAAAACTCGTCTCTAAATGCCGTTTCTTTGCAGGATTTCACAGGTTTCATAGTGGAGTCGTCATCACGTCTACTTCACAAGCAGAAAGTTCTGTGTTCAATCCCCAGTAAAAACAAGCCGTTTTCGCTGTTGAAGTAATTTGCTATCAACCTGTAACAGATGGAATTCTTTGTTTTGTTGCCAACTGATAATATATTTTGGCTTCCATCCCCAACAGAGCTACGAATTTGTTTTTTTTTTCCCTGGTGGTCAAAACTCGTCTCTAATTGCCATTACTTTGCAGGCTTTCAAAGGTTTCATAGTGTAGTGGAAATCACATCTGCTTTACACGCAGAAGGTCCTGGGTTCAATTCCCAGTGAAACTCATTTGTTCTTGGTGTTGAAATAATCCCCTATCAACCTGCAGTATATAAAGTTCTTGGCTTTGTTGCCGAATAATGGGATGTTTTAGCTTCCATCACCAACAGAGCTACGAATTTGTTTTTTTTCCCCTGGCGGTCAAAACTCGTCTCTAATTGCCATTACTTTGCAGGATTTCAAAGGTTTCATAGTGTAGTGGTTATCACGTCTGCTTCACATGCAGAAGGTCCTGGGTTCAATCCCCAGTGAAACCAATCTGTTTTTTGTGTTGAAGTAATTTCCTATCGACTTGTAATATGTGAAATTCTTGGTTTCGTTGCCAAATGACAATACATTTTGGCTTCCATCACAAAGAGAACTACGATTTTGGGTTTCTTTTTTATTGACCATTTTAGCAGAAAACATAATCCCATATTATAAAAATCCTATTTGTTTCAAAATATATAGTTCCCATAAATACAAAAGCAAAAGACCAAACTATGGAGAAAAAAGTAACACATTCAATATAAACTTCAATTTAAGCAAAATCCCTTTGTAGGAATAAAACTGGTAAAATATGTAATAATAATTGTAAATGTTTCATTAACCAAAAATACTTTCCTTCAGCAATAAAAAGGCCCCGTCAGTCACAATTCTGCTCTGCTAGCCAATACACAGTAACTTTCCATCAGGTTTCATAGAGTAGTGGTCATCATATCTGCATAACACGCAGAAGGTCCTGCGTTCAATCCTCAGTAAAACCAATCTGTTCTTGGTGTTGAAATAATACTCAATTAAACTACAATATATGAAGTTCTTGGCTTTGTTGCCGAATGATGG
Source organism: Anomaloglossus baeobatrachus (assembly GCF_048569485.1). Lineage (NCBI taxonomy): Eukaryota > Metazoa > Chordata > Amphibia > Anura > Aromobatidae > Anomaloglossus > Anomaloglossus baeobatrachus. The sequence continues at coordinate 353,953,633 of NC_134354.1, forward strand.
GATGTTTTGGCTTCCATCCCCAACAGAGCTACGAATTTGTTTTTTTTTTCCCTGGCGGTTAAAACTCGTCTCTAATTGCCATTACTTTGCAGGCTTTCAAAGGTTTCATAGTGTAGTGGAAATCTCATCTGCTTTACACGCAGAAGGTCCTGGGTTCAATTCCCAGTGAAACTCATTTGTTCTTGGTGTTGAAATAATCCCCTATCAACCAGCAGTATATAAAGTTCTTGGCTTTGTTGCCGAATAATGGGATGTTTTAGCTTCCATCACCAACAGAGCTACGAATTTGTTTTTTTTCCCCTGGCGGTCAAAACTCGTCTCTAATTGCCATTACTTTGCAGGATTTCAAAGGTTTCATAGTGTAGTGGTTATCACGTCTGCTTCACATGCAGAAGGTCCTGGGTTCAATCCCCAGTGAAACCAATCTGTTTTTTGTGTTGAAGTAATTTCCTATCGACTTGTAATATGTGAAATTCTTGGTTTCGTTGCCAAATGACAATACATTTTGGCTTCCATCACAAAGAGAACTACGATTTTGGGTTTCTTTTTTATTGACCATTTTAGCAGAAAACATAATCCCATATTATAAAAATCCTATTTGTTTCAAAATATATAGTTCCCATAAATACAAAAGCAAAAGACCAAACTATGGAGAAAAAAGTAACACATTCAATATAAACTTCAATTTAAGCAAAATCCCTTTGTAGGAATAAAACTGGTAAAATATGTAATAATAATTGTAAATGTTTCATTAACCAAAAATACTTTCCTTCAGCAATAAAAAGGCCCCGTCAGTCACAATTCTGCTCTGCTAGCCAATACACAGTAACTTTCCATCAGGTTTCATAGAGTAGTGGTCATCATATCTGCATAACACGCAGAAGGTCCTGCGTTCAATCCCCAGTAAAACCAATCTGTTCTTGGTGTTGAAATAACACTCAATTAAACTACAATATATGAAGTTCTTGGCTTTGTTGCCGAATGATGGGATGTTTTGACTTCCATCCCCAACAGAGCTACGAATTTGTTTTTTTTTCCCTGGCGGTCAAAACTCGTTTCTAATTGCCATTACTTTGCAGGCTTTCAAAGGTTTCATAGTGTAGTGGAAATCACATCTGCTTTACACGCAGAAGGTCCTGGGTTCAATCCCCAGTGAAACTCATTTGTTCTTGGTGTTGAAATAATCCCCTATCAACCTGCAGTATATAAAGTTCTTGGCTTTGTTGCCGAATAACGGGATGTTTTAGCTTCCATCACCAACAGAGCTACGAATTTGTTTTTTTTCCCCTGGCGGTCAAAACTCGTCTCTAATTGCCATTACTTTGCAAGACTTCAAAGGTTTCATAGAGTAGTGGTTATCACGTCTGCTTCACATGCAGAAGGTCCTGGGTTCAATCCCCAGTGAAACTAATCTGTTTTTTGTGTTGAAGTAATTTCCTATCGACTTGTAATATGTGAAATTCTTGGTTTCGTTGCCAAATGACAATACATTTTGGCTTCCATCACAAAGAGAAATACGATTTTGGGTTTCTTTTTTATTGACCATTTTAGCAGAAAACATAATCCCATATTATAAAAATCCTATTTGTTTCAAAATATATAGTTCCCATAAATACAAAAGCAAAAGACCAAACTATGGAGAAAAAAGTAACACATTCAATATAAACTTCAATTTAAGCAAAATCCCTTTGTAGGAATAAAACTGGTAAAATATGTAATAATAATTGTAAATGTTTCATTAACCAAAAATACTTTCCTTCAGCAATAAAAAGGCCCCGTCAGTCACAATTCTGCTCTGCTAGCCAATACACAGTAACTTTCCATCAGGTTTCATAGAGTAGTGGTCATCATATCTGCATAACACGCAGAAGGGCCTGCGTTCAATCCCCAGTAAAACCAATCTGTTCTTGGTGTTGAAATAATACTCAATTAAACTACAATATATGAAGTTCTTGGCTTTGTTGCCGAATGATGGGATGTTTTGGCTTCCATCCCCAACAGAGCTACGAATTTGTTTTTTTTTTCCCTGGTGGTCAAAACTCGTCTCTAATTGCCATTACTTTGCAGGCTTTCAAAGGTTTCATAGTGTAGTGGAAATCACATCTGCTTTACACGCAGAAGGTCCTGGGTTCAATTCCCAGTGAAACTCATTTGTTCTTGGTGTTGAAATAATCCCCTATCAACCTGCAGTATATAAAGTTCTTGGCTTTGTTGCCGAATAATGGGATGTTTTAGCTTCCATCACCAACAGAGCTACGAATTTGTTTTTTTTCCCCTGGCGGTCAAAACTCGTCTCTAATTGCCATTACTTTGCAGGATTTCAAAGGTTTCATAGTGTAGTGGTTATCACGTCTGCTTCACATGCAGAAGGTCCTGGGTTCAATCCCCAGTGAAACCAATCTGTATTTTGTGTTGAAGTAATTTCCTATCGACTTGTAATATGTGAAATTCTTGGTTTCGTTGCCAAATGACAATACATTTTGGCTTCCATCACAAAGAGAACTACGATTTTGGGTTTCTTTTTTATTGACCATTTTAGCAGAAAACATAATCCCATATTATAAAAATCCTATTTGTTTCAAAATATATAGTTCCCATAAATACAAAAGCAAAAGACCAAACTATGGAGAAAAAAGTAACACATTCAATATAAACTTCAATTTAAGCAAAATCCCTTTGTAGGAATAAAACTGGTAAAATATGTAATAATAATTGTAAATGTTTCATTAACCAAAAATACTTTCCTTCAGCAATAAAAAGGCCCCATCAGTCACAATTCTGCTCTGCTAGCCAATACACAGTAACTTTCCATCAGGTTTCATAGAGTAGTGGTCATCATATCTGCATAACACGCAGAAGGTGCTGCGTTCAATCCTCAGTAAAACCAATCTGTTCTTGGTGTTGAAATAATACTCAATTAAACTACAATATATGAAGTTCTTGGCTTTGTTGCCGAATGATGGGATGTTTTGGCTTCCATCCCCAACAGAGCTACGAATTTGTTTTTTTTTTCCCTGGCGGTCAAAACTCGTCTCTAATTGCCATTACTTTGCAGGCTTTCAAAGGTTTCATAGTGTAGTGGAAATCTCATCTGCTTTACACGCAGAAGGTCCTGGGTTCAATTCCCAGTGAAACTCATTTGTTCTTGGTGTTGAAATAATCCCCTATCAACCTGCAGTATATAAAGTTCTTGGCTTTGTTGCCGAATAATGGGATGTTTTAGCTTCCATCACCAACAGAGCTACGAATTTGTTTTTTTTCCCCTGGCGGTGAAAACTCGTCTCTAATTGCCATTACTTTGCAGGATTTCAAAGGTTTCATAGTGTAGTGGTTATCACGTCTGCTTCACATGCAGAAGGTCCTGGGTTCAATCCCCAGTGAAACCAATCTGTTTTTTGTGTTGAAGTAATTTCCTATCGACTTGTAATATGTGAAATTCTTGGTTTCGTTGCCAAATGACAATACATTTTGGCTTCCATCACAAAGAGAACTACGATTTTGGGTTTCTTTTTTATTGACCATTTTAGCAGAAAACATAATCCCATATTATAAAAATCCTATTTGTTTCAAAATATATAGTTCCCATAAATACAAAAGCAAAAGACCAAACTATGGAGAAAAAAGTAACACATTCAATATAAACTTCAATTTAAGCAAAATCCCTTTGTAGGAATAAAACTGGTAAAATATGTAATAATAATTGTAAATGTTTCATTAACCAAAAATACTTTCCTTCAGCAATAAAAAGGCCCCGTCAGTCACAATTCTGCTCTGCTAGCCAATACACAGTAACTTTCCATCAGGTTTCATAGAGTAGTGGTCATCATATCTGCATAACACGCAGAAGGTCCTGCGTTCAATCCCCAGTAAAACCAATCTGTTCTTGGTGTTGAAATAATACTCAATTAAACTACAATATATGAAGTTCTTGGCTTTGTTGCCGAATGATGGGATGTTTTGACTTCCATCCCCAACAGAGCTATGAATTTGTTTTTTTTTTCCCTGGCGGTCAAAACTCGTTTCTAATTGCCATTACTTTGCAGGCTTTCAAAGGTTTCATAGTGTAGTGGAAATCACATCTGCTTTACACGCAGAAGGTCCTGGGTTCAATCCCCAGTGAAACTCATTTGTTCTTGGTGTTGAAATAATCCCCTATCAACCTGCAGTATATAAAGTTCTTGGCTTTGTTGCCGAATAACGGGATGTTTTAGCTTCCATCACCAACAGAGCTACGAATTTGTTTTTTTTCCCCTGGCGGTCAAAACTCGTCTCTAATTGCCATTACTTTGCAAGACTTCAAAGGTTTCATAGAGTAGTGGTTATCACGTCTGCTTCACATGCAGAAGGTCCTGGGTTCAATCCCCAGTGAAACTAATCTGTTTTTTGTGTTGAAGTAATTTCCTATCGACTTGTAATATGTGAAATTCTTGGTTTCGTTGCCAAATGACAATACATTTTGGCTTCCATCACAAAGAGAAATACGATTTTGGGTTTCTTTTTTATTGACCATTTTAGCAGAAAACATAATCCCATATTATAAAAATCCTATTTGTTTCAAAATATATAGTTCCCATAAATACAAAAGCAAAAGACCAAACTATGGAGAAAAAAGTAACACATTCAATATAAACTTCAATTTAAGCAAAATCCCTTTGTAGGAATAAAACTGGTAAAATATGTAATAATAATTGTAAATGTTTCATTAACCAAAAATACTTTCCTTCAGCAATAAAAAGGCCCCGTCAGTCACAATTCTGCTCTGCTAGCCAATACACAGTAAGTTTCCATCAGGTTTCATAGAGTAGTGGTCATCATATCTGCATAACACGTAGAAGGTCCTGCGTTCAATCCCCAGTAAAACCAATCTGTTCTTGGTGTTGAAATAATACTCAATTAAACTACAATATATGAAGTTCTTGACTTTGTTGCCGAATGATGGGATGTTTTGGCTTCCATCCCCAACAGAGCTACGAATTTGTTTTTTTTTTTCCCTGGCGGTCAAAACTCGTCTCTAATTGCCATTACTTTGCAGGCTTTCAAAGGTTTCATAGTGTAGTGGAAATCACATCTGCTTTACACGCAGAAGGTCCTGGCTTCAATTCCCAGTGAAACTCATTTGTTCTTGGTGTTGAAATAATCCCCTATCAACCTGCAGTATATAAAGTTCTTGGCTTTGTTGCCGAATAATGGGATGTTTTAGCTTCCATCACCAACAGAGCTACGAATTTGTTTTTTTTCCCCTGGCGGTCAAAACTCGTCTCTAAATGCCATTACTTTGCAGGATTTCACAGGTTTCATAGTGGAGTCGTCATCACGTCTACTTCACACGCAGAAGGTCCTGGGTTCAATCCCCAGTAAAAACAAGCCGTTTTAGCTGTTGAAGTAATTTGCTATCAACCTGTAACATATGAAATTCTTTGTTTTGTTGCCAACTGATAATATATTTTGGCTTCCATCACCAAGAGAACTACGATTTTGGGTTTCTTTTTTATTGACCATTTTAGCAGAAAACATAATCCCATAATATAAAAATCCTGTTTGTTTCAGAAGATATAGTTCCTTTAAATACAAAAGCAAACAACTAAACTATGTGGAAAAAAGTAACACATTCAATGTAAACTTCCTTTTAAGCAAAATCCCTTTGTAGGAATAAAACTGATAAAATATGTAATAAAAATTGTAAATGTTTCATTAACCAAAAATACTTTCCTTCAGCAATAAAAAGGCCCCGTCAGTTACAATTCTGCTCTGCTAGCCAATACACAGTAACTTGCCATCAGGTTTCATAGAGTAGTGGTCATCACGTCTGCTTATCATGCAGAAAGTCCTGCGTTCAATCCCCAGTAAAACCAATCTGTTCTTGGTGTTGAAATAATACTCAATTAAACTACAATATATGAAGTTCTTGGCTTTGTTGCCGAATGATGGGATGTTTTGGCTTCCATCCCCAACAGAGCTACGAATTTGTTTTTTTTTTTCCCTGGCGGTCAAAACTCATCTCTAATTGCCATTACTTTGCAGGCTTTCAAAGGTTTCATAGTGTAGTGGAAATCACGTCTGCTTTACACGCAGAAGGTCCTGGGTTCAATCCCCAGTGAAACCCATGTGTTCTTGGTGTTGAAATAATTCCCTATCAACCTGCAGTATATAAAGCTCTTTGCTTTGTTGCCGAATAACGGGTTGTTTTAGCTTCCATCACCAACAGAGCTACGTATTTGTTTTTTTTCCCTTGGCAGTCAAAACTCATCTCTAATTGCCATTACTTTGCAGGATTTCAAAGGTTTCATAGTGTAGTGGTCATCACGTCTGCTTCACACGCAGAAGGTCCTGGGTTTAATCCCCAGTGAAACCAATCTGTTTTTGGTGTTGAAGTAATTTCCTATCGACTTGTAATATGTGAAATTCTTGGTTTCGTTGCCAAATGGCAATACATTTTGGCTTCCATCACAAAGAGAACTACGATTTTGGGTTTCTTTTTTATTGACCATTTTAGCAGAAAACATAATCCCATATTATAAAAATCCTATTTGTTTCAAAATATATAGTTCCCATAAATACAAAAGCAAAAGACCAAACTATGGAGAAAAAAGTAACACATTCAATATAAACTTCAATTTAAGCAAAATCCCTTTGTAGGAATAAAACTGGTAAAATATGTAATAATAATTGTAAATGTTTCATTAACCAAAAATACTTTCCTTCAGCAATAAAAAGGCCCCGTCAGTCACAATTCTCCTCTGCTAGCCAATACACAGTAACTTTTCGTCAGGTTTCATAGTGTAGTGGTCATCACGTCTGCTTAACACGCAGAAGGTCCTGGGTTCAATCCCCAGTGAAACCAATCTGTTCTTAGTGTTGAAATAATACGCTATCCAACTACAATATATGAAGTTCTCGGCCTTGTTGCCGAATGACGGTATGTTTTGGCTTCCATCACAAACAGAACTACAAATTTTTTTTTTTTTCCCCTAGCGGTCAAAACTCGACTCTAAATGCCATTACTTTGCAGGATTTCACAGGTTTCATAGTGGAGTCGTCATCACGTCTACTTCACACGCAGAAGGTCCTGGGTTCAATCCCCAGTAAAAACAAGACGTTTTAGCTGTTGAAGTAATTTGCTATCAACCTGTAACATATGAAATTCTTTGTTTTGTTGCCAACTGATAATATATTTTGGCTTCCATCACCAAGAGAACTACGATTTTGGGTTTCTTTTTTATTGACCATTTTAGCAGAAAACATAATCCCATAATATAAAAATCCTGTTTGTTTCAAAAAATATAGTTCCTTTAAATACAAAAGCAAACAACTAAACTATGTGGAAAAAAGTAACACATTCAATGTAAACTTCCTTTTAAGCAAAATCCCTTTGTAGGAATAAAACTGATAAAATATGTAATAAAAATTGTAAATGTTTCATTAACCAAAAATACTTTCCTTCAGCAATAAAAAGGCCCCGTCAGTCACAATTCTGCTCTGCTAGCCAATACACAGTAACTTTCCATCAGGTTTCATAGAGTAGTAGTCATCACGTCTGCTTATTATGCAGAAGGTCCTGCGTTCAATCCCCAGTAAAACCAATCTGTTCTTGGTGTTGAAATAATACTCAATTAAACTACAATATATGAAGTTCTTGGCTTTGTTGCCGAATGATGGGATGTTTTGACTTCCACTTTCCTTCAGCAATAAAAAGGCCCTGTCAGTCACAATTCTGCTCTGCTAGCCAATACACAGTAACTTTCCATCAGGTTTCATAGTGTAGTGCTATCAACCTGCCATATATGAAGTTCTTGGCTTTGTTGCCGAATGACGGGATGTTTTGGTTTTCATCACCAACAGAGCTACGAATTTGTTTTTTTTTTCCCTGGCGGTCAAAACTCGTCTCTAATTGCCATTACTTTGCAGGCTTTCAAAGGTTTCATAGTGTAGTGGAAATCACGTCTGCTTTACACGCAGAAGGTCCTGGGTTCAATCCCCAGTGAAACCCATGTGTTCTTGGTGTTGAAATAATCCCATATCAACCTGCAGTATATAAAGTTCTTAGCTTTGTTGCCGAATAACGGGATATTTTAGCTTCCATCACCAACAGAGCAACGAATTTGTTTTTTTTCCCCTGGCGGTGAAAACTCGTCTCTAATTGACATTACTTTGCATGATTTCAAAGGTTTCATAGTGTAGAGGTCATCACGTCTGCTTCATACGCAGAAGGTCTTGGGTTCAACCCCAGTGAAACCAATCTATTTTTGGTGTTGAAGTATTTTCCTATCGACTTGTAATATATGAAATTCTTGGTTTCGTTGCCAAATGACAATACATTTTGGCTTCCATCACCAAGAGAACTACGATTTTGGGTTTCTTTTTTATTGACCATTTTAGCAGAAAACATAATCCCATATTATAAAAATCCTATTAAACATACATTCCCCTTCTCAGATTTGCTATACCGGATCTTGCAGGGGGCTTTGGATGAAGGAATTATAACAAAGAAGGTTTTTGATGGCCTCTTCGTTGCATCTCCCAAAATCCCCACCTTTTATCTCCTGCCCAAGATCCACAAGAATCCCGAACACCCTCCGGGGCGCCCTATTGTATCCGGCATAAATGGCTTATGCGACCCTGTCTGTCGCTTTATCGACTATTATTTAAAACCTCTTGTGGAAACATTGCCATCTTATGTTAAGGATATGACGGACGTCCTGAATAGGGTCGACGGGATTTTTATGGATTCTGATACCCTTCTTGTCACGTCGGACATAGAGTCACTTTATACCAATATTAACCATGATGATGGTCTGGAGGCAGTCCGCTTCTTTCTGAGCAATACCAACCGTGATGGCCATTTATGTGAGCTGATCCTGGAGCTGCTCCACTTTATCCTGAGACACAATTTCTTCATTTTCAAAGACCGGTTTTAATTTACAGACCAGAGGCACTGCGATGGGCGCGGCCTGTGCGCCTTCGTACGCTAATATGTTCCTCGGCCATTGGGAGAGGGGCATTTTTGGCGACGAGGGCGTGCCGGCCGCTACCCATGCGCAGTGCTGGTTAAGATATAATGATGATGTTTTTGTTTTGTGGCAGGGTACCGTGGAGCAGCTCTCGGACTTTATGGGTGTTTTAAACCATAATTCATTGAACCTTAAGCTCACTTTTAGATATGATTTACAGTCTATTGATTTTTTGGATATTATGATTGGAGTTGACCGTGGTCGGCAACTACAGACGGATGTCTTTAGGAAGCCTACCTCGGTCAACTCCCTTTTACATGCCTCATCTTCTCATCCTGTTAGTACCATCCAAGCCATCCCGGTTGGGCAATTTCTCAGAATGAGGCGGATATGCTCTACATCTGATAATTTTCAGTCCCAGGCCAATGATCTAACATCGAGATTGGTTAATAGGAGATATAGCCATCGTGTCATAAAGAAAGGGTACAATAGGGCAAAGAATACCAATCAACAGGAGCTCCTGCAGCCATCTAGTCAGGCGAATACGGGGGCAGGAGAGGCTCGATTCATATCTGCGTGCAACCATGAATGGCATAACATGCGTGCCATATTAAACAAACACTGGCCGATACTAAAATCTGATCCTACCCTAAGGGATTTGGTCCCTGATTATCCTCTAATGACGGCACGCCGTTCCAAAAATCTACGAGATTTTCTCGTACATAGTCATTACGTTCCTGTGATTTCCCATCCTTTTGGTTCTACTAATCCTATTCGCGGGTGTTTTCCCTGCGGTCGCTGTCTTGCGTGCACCAATGTCTCTCGCAAGTAAGACCTTTTCCACCGCAGATGGTAGTCGGACATTTGATATTAGGTGTTACATCTCATGCGCAACTTCCTATGTTATCTATTATGCTAAATGTAGTTGCCCTAATATATACATAGGTTTAACTTCTAGGGAATTGCGGGTGAGAGTGCGTGAACATGTGAGAGACATTGGTGCTGCCAAGACGGTGACCGATATTTCTACTCTTAAGACCCTTCCTAGGCATTTTCGGAACCATCACGGATGTAATGCGAGATCATTGCGTGTCATAGGGATAGATGTCGTACATGGCGGCAATAGGGGCGGGAACCTTAAAAAGATCCTCGCCCAAAAAGAAACCAAATGGATCACCCTACTGGGTACTATGGCTCTGTCTGGTCTGAATGAGTCCCTTAGCTTTGCCCCCTTCCTTTAGACCCCTGTCCTCCTCCCCCCCCCCTTTTTTTGCTAGATGTGGTTTTTTACCACCTATGCAATTTTTTACCTCTGTTTTTATATTCTAATTTTATTGCTGCAAGTGTTTTATGCCATTTTGTGCCCTTTTCTTTGCAGCTTCCATCTTCTGCTCCCTATGGATCACTGCCTCTGTTAATATGACTACCTGAATACATCGTGCATCTGGACTATGATTACAAGGTGGCTTCCCCCATGACAGCCGGGATTAGATACTGCTTGGTCGAGGGCTAACTACTGTTATTCTTGTGATTCCTGCCATTTCATTATTTCTTTGCCCTCTTTCCTTGGCGTTCCTATACTGCTGTTTGTGTGGGAGCCCGTATATCTGTATCTTTGTATGTTCCAGTATGTGTGGTGTGCACATGCCTGGTCTTTCTTCTCTCCCTGGCATGCTAAGCGATGTCTCAAGGGCGGACTTTTGCTCGTGGGGGGCGTTGCCTTCGCCCTCTCCCCTGCACTCCTCGGCTTGACGTCACTCGCATCTGCTAGTGGGATTAGCAATGACCGCGCATGCGCCAGCTTAAACCTGCACTGACTGGCCGGTCCGATCCATGTGATAAACCATATGGTCTATTAAAGCTTCTGGGAACAGATGAGTCACCACCCCTCCATGGTCTGATGAAGGGTTATTCTAACAAGACCTGAAAAGCGCGTTATCTTGCTTCTGAGGGGGATCTTTTGGTCTCTGGCTCCTGCACTTATCTGGCACTTTATATCATTGCTGGTGAGCGGTGTTTACATTCTTTTAGCCACTGGTATATATCATTGTTTGCATATACTGACAAACCCAGTGTGCTGTATAACTTTATCTTATCTTGCACACCAGCTATTGTTCTCTGGTATCACCTGGCATGCTGGTAAGCAGTGTTGCATATATTTAGCTACTGATATGTATCATTGCTTGCATATACTGACAAACCCAGTGTGCTGTATAACTTTATCTTATCTTGCACACCAGCTATTGTTCTCAGGTATCACCTGGCATGCTGGTGAGCAGTGTTTGCAAATATTTAGCCACTGATATGTATCATTGCTTGCATATACTGACAAACCCAGTGTGCTGTATAATTTTATCTTATCTTGCACACCAGCTATTGTTCTCTGGTATCACCTGGCATGTAACTTTGTATTTTTTGCCATCTGTGCTGTATACTTGTTGTCTTATGTATTCTACTTGCCTTGTTAATTCTGATTAACTCTTTATGTGCCAAAGTGCCCTCTGTTGTTGCACCTATATGTATTTTTCTGTGCTACATCTAAAAACTGTTTTTTATGATGTAATAAAATTTGTCATTCTCTTTTGCATTTCAACCACATCTGCTCTCCTGTTTCTTTTGCATTATAAAAATCCTGTTTGTTTCAAAATATATAGTTCCCATAAATACAAAAGCAAAAGACCAAACTATGGAGAAAAAAGTAACACATTCAATATAAACTTCAATTTAAGCAAAATCCCTTTGTAGAAATAAAACTGGTAAAATATGTAATACAAATTGTAAATGTTTCATTAACCAAAAATACTTTCCTTCAGCAATAAAAAGGCCCCGTCAGTCACAATTCTGCTCTGCTAGCCAATACACAGTAACTTTTCATTAGGTTTCACAGTGTAGTTGTCATCACGTCTGCTTAACACACAAAAGGTCCTAAGTTCAATCTCCAGTGAAACCAATCTGTTCTTAGTGTTGAAATAATACGCTATCCAACTACAATATATGAAGTTGTCGGCTTTGTTGCCGAATGACGGGATGTTTTGGCTTCCATCACAAACAGAACTACAAATTTTTTTTTTTTTCCCCTGGCGGTCAAAACTCGTCTCTAAATGCCATTACTTTGCAGGATTTCACAGCTTTCATAGTGGAGTGGTCATCACGTCTACTTCACACACAGAAGGTACTGGGTTCAATCCCCAGTAAAAACAAGCTGTTTTTGCTGTTGAAGTATTTTGCTATCAACCTGTAATATATATGTTTTTTTTCCCCTGGCGGTCAAAACTCATCTCTAATTGCCCTTACTTTAAAGGCTTTCAAAGGTTTCATAGTGTAGTGGAAATCACGTCTGCATTACACGCAGAAGGTCCTGGGTTCAATCCCCAGTGAAATCCATGTGTTCTTGGTGTTGAAATAATACCCTATTAACCTGCAATATATGAAGTTCTTGGCTTTGTTGCGGAATAACGAGATGTTTTAGCTTCCATCACCAACAGAGCTACGAATTTGTTTTTTTTTCCCTGGCGGTAAAAACTCGTCTCTAATTGCCATTACTTTGGAGGATTTCAAAGGTTTCATAGTGTAGTGGTCATCACGTCTACTTCACACGCAGAAAGTCCTGGGTTCAATCTCCAGTGAAACCAATCTGTTTTTGGTGTTGAAGTAATTTCCTATCGACTTGTAATATGTGAAATTCTTGGTTTCGTTGCCAAATGACAATACATTTTGGCTTCCATCACAAAGAGAACTACGATTTTGGGTTTCTTTTTTATTGACCATTTTAGCAGAAAACATAATCCCATATTATAAAAATCCTATTTGTTTCAAAATATATAGTTCCCATAAATACAAAAGCAAAAGACCAAGCTATGGAGAAAAAAGTAACACATTCAATATAAACTTCAATTTAAGCAAAATCCCTTTGTAGGAATAAAACTGGTAAAATATGTAATAATAATTGTAAATGTTTCATTAACCAAAAATACTTTCCTTCAGCAATAAAAAGGCCCCGTCAGTCACAATTCTGCTCTGCTAGCCAATACACAGTAACTTTCCATCAGGTTTCATAGAGTAGTGGTCATCACGTCTGCTTAACACGCAGAAGGTCCTACGTTCAATCCCCAGTAAAACCAATCTGTTCTTGTTGTTGAAATAATACTCAATTAAACTACAATATATGAAGTTCTTGGCTTTGTTGCCGAATGATGAGATGTTTTGGCTTCCATCCCCAACAGAGATACGAATTTGTTTTTTTTTTCCCTGGCGGTCAAAACTCGTCTCTAATTGCCATAACTTTGCAAGCTTTCAAAGGTTTCATTATGTAGTGGAAATCATGCCTGCTTTACATGCAGAAGGTCCTGGGTTCAATCCCCAGTGAAACCCATGTGTTCTTGGTGTTGAAATAATCCCTTATCAACCTGCAGTATATAAAGTTCTTGGCTTTGTTGCCGAATAACGGGATGTTTTAGCTTCCATCACCAACAGAGCTACGAATTTGTTTTTTTTTCCCCTGGCGGTCAAAACTCGTCTCTAATTACCATTACTTTGCAGATTTTCAAAAGTTTCATAGTGTAGTGGTCATCACGTCTGCTTCACACGCAGAAGGTCCTGGGTTCAATCCCTAGTGAAACCAATCTGTTCTTAGTGTTGAAATAATACGCTATCCAACTACAATATATGAAGTTCTCGGCTTTGTTGCCGTATGACGGGATGTTTTGGCTTCCATCACAAACAGAACTACAAATTATTATTTTTTTTCCCCTGGCGGTCAAAACTCGTCTCTAAATGCCATTACTTTGCAGGATTTCACAAGTTTCATAGTGGAGTCGTCATCACGTCTACTTCACACGCAGAAGGTCCTGAGTTCAATCCCCAGTAAAAACAAGCCGTTTTCGCTGTTGAAGAAATTTGCTATCAACCTGTAACATATGAAATTCTTTGTTTTGTTGTCAACTGATAATATATTTTGGCTTTTATTACCAAGAGAACTACGATTTTGGGTTTCTTTTTTATTGACCATTTTAGCAGAAAACATAATCCCATATTATAAAAATCCTGTTTGTTTCAAAATATATAGTTCCTTTAAATACAAAAGCAAACAACTAAACTATGTGGAAAAAAGTAACACATTCAATGTAAACTTCCTTTTAAGCAAAATCCCTTTGTAGGAATAAAACTGGTAAAATATGTAATAAATATTGTAAATGTTTCATTAACAAAAAATACTTTCTTCAGCAATAAAAAGGCCCCGTCAGTCACAATTCTGCTCTGCTAGCCAATACACAATAACTTTCCATCAGGTTTCATAGAGTAGTGGTCATCACGTCTGCTTAACACGCAGATGGTCCTGCGTTCAATCCCCAGTAAAACCAATCTGTTCTTGGTGTTGAAATAATACTCAATTAAACTACAATATATGAAGTTCTTGGCTTTGTTGCCGAATGAGGGAAAGTAATTTGATATCAACCTGTAACATATGAAATTCTTTCTTTTGTTGCCAACAGATAATATATTTTGGCTTCAATCACCAAGAGAACTACGATTTTGGGTTTCTTTTTTATTGACCATTTTAGCAGAAAACATAATCCCATATTATAAAAATCCTGTTTGCTTCAAAATATATAGTTCCTTTAAATACAAAATCAAACAACTAAACTATGTGGAAAAAAGTAACACATTCAATGTAAACTTCCTTTTAAGCAAAATACCTTTGTAGGAATAAAATTGGTAAAATATGTAATAAAAATTGTAAATGTTTCATTAACCAAAAATACTTTCCTTCAGCAATAAAAAGGCCCCGTCAGTCACAATTCTGCTCTGCTAGCCAATACACAGTAACTTTCCATCAGGTTTCATAGAGTAGTGGTCATCACGTCTGCTTAACACGCAGAAGGTCCTGCGTTCAATCCCCAGTAAAACCAATCTGTTCTTGGTGTTGAAATAATACTCAATTAAACTACAATTTATGAAGTTCTTGGCTTTGTTGCTGAATAAGGGGATGTTTTAGCTTCCATCACCAACAGAGCTACGAATTTGTTTTTTTTCCACTAGCGGTCAAAACTCGTCTCTAATTGCCATTACTTTGCAGGATTTCAAAGGTTTCATAGTGTAGTGGTCATCACGTCTGCTTCACACGCAGAAGGTCCTGTGTTCAATTAAACTACAATATATGAAGTTCTTGGCTTTGTTGCCGAATAACGGGATGTTTTAGCTTCCATCACCAACAGAGCTACGAATTTGTTTTTTTTCCCCTGGCGGTCAAAATCTGTTTTTGGTGTTGAAGTAATTTCCTATCGACTTGTAATATGTGAAATTCTTGGTTTCGTTGCCAAATGACAATATATTTTGGCTTCCATCACAAAGAGAACTACGATTTTGGGTTTCTTTTTTATTGACCATTTTAGCAGAAAACATAATTCCATATTATAAAAATCCTATTTGTTTCAAAATATATAGTTCCCATAAATACAAAAGCAAAAGACCAAACTATGGAGAAAAAAGTAAAACATTCAATATAAACTTCAATTTAAGCAAAATCCCTTTCTAGGAATAAAACTGGTAAAATATGTAATAATAATTGTAAATGTTTCATTAGCCAAAAATACTTTCCTTCAGCAATAAAAAGGCCCCGTCAGTCACAATTCTGCTCTGCTAGCCAATACACAGTAACTTTTCGTCAGGTTTCATAGTGTAGTGGTCATCACTAACGTTGAGCGCGGTTCGCGGTTCGAGGTTCTCTAGTTCTAGGCTCGAGTGATTTTGGGGCCTGTTCTAGATCGAACTAGAACTCGAGCTTTTTTGCAAAAGCTCGGTAGTTCTAGAAACGTTCGAGAACGGTTCTAGCAGCAAAAAAACAGCTAATTCCTAGCTGGCTTTCCGCTGTAATAGTGTAAGTCACTCTGTGACTCACACTATTATGACATTTCAGTGTATAGTGTGCGTGAACAGCGCCTTCAGATCACTACTGTTTTTATAATGGCGATCGCCATTTTTTTTTTTTTTATCCTTGTCTTCCTTCCCTAAGCGCGCGCGTCTTGTGGGGCGGGCCAGCATGTCAGCCAATCCCAGACACACACACAGCTAAGTGGACTTTTAGCCAGAGAAGCAACGGCATGTGTGATAGGATGTCCATGTCACATGTCCCTGCATTATAAAACCGGACATTTTCCTCCAGGACGCCATTATCTCTTCTGCGTCCTTGGTGTCAGACATCATTTGCGCAGCTCCGTCCTGAGTCCTATCGCTGATACAGCTGTATGCGCTCCATACACAGCGCTGGACAGCATAGGGATAGCACTTTCCATCAGTCCTTTTAAGGGCTCGCACCGGCAGGGTCAGAGCCATAGGTGACAGGTCCTGAAAACAGGGACAGCGTCTGTGTAGCCAAGGTCAGGGATTTCGTCGCTCCATTTCCCCATTAGGAGGGAATAGAAAGGCAGGCTTCCATTCCTCTACCCAGAGCCCCACAATCCTGGCACTGTACCCTCCTGTCCTCTGCACACTCCAACTCATTATAACTAAGCCATTATACTAGCAAACACTCAGTGTACCTAGTGGCATCCTAAACGTAGCTATTGGACATTTGTCTAGTCTCACTAGTGCAAAGACATTTGCAGCACCTCTACCTGCATTGCACACTCCAACTCATTATAACTAAGCCATTATACTAGCAAACACTCAGTGTACCTAGTGGCATCCTAAACGTGGCTATTGGACATTTGTCTAGTCACACTAGTGCAAAGACATTTGCAGCACCTCTACCTGCATTGCACACTCCAACTCATTATAACTAAGCCATTATACTAGCAAACACTCAGTGTACCTAGTGGCATCCTAAACGTGGCTATTGGACATTTGTCTAGTCACACTAGTGCAAAGACATTTGCAGCACCTTTACCTGCATTGCACACTCCAACTCATTATAACTAAGCCATTATACTAGCAAACACTCAGTGTACCTAGTGGCATCCTAAACGTGGCTATTGTACTTTGCTATAGTCCCACTAGTGCAAAGACATTTGCAGCACCTCTACCTGCATTGCACACTCCAACTCATTATAACTAAGCCATTATACTAGCAAACACTCAGTGTACCTAGTGGCATCCTAAACGTGGCTATTGGACATTTGTCTAGTCACACTAGTGCAAAGACATTTGCAGCACCTCTACCTGCATTGCACACTCCAACTCATTATAACTAAGCCATTATACTAGCAAACACTCAGTGTACCTAGTGGCATCCTAAACGTGGCTATTGGACATTTGTCTAGTCACACTAGTGCAAAGACATTTGCAGCACCTCTACCTGCATTGCACACTCCAACTCATTATAACTAAGCCATTATACTAGCAAACACTCAGTGTACCTAGTGGCATCCTAAACGTGGCTATTGGACTTTGCTATAGTCCCACTAGTGCAAAGACATTTGCAGCACCTCTACCTGCATTGCACACTCCAACTCATTATAACTAAGCCATTATACTAGCAAACACTCAGTGTACCTAGTGGCATCCTAAACGTGGCTATTGGACATTTGTCTAGTTACACTAGTGCAAAGACATTTGCAGCACCTCTACCTGCATTGCACACTCCAACTCATTATAACTAAGCCATTATACTAGCAAACACTCAGTGTACCTAGTGGCATCCTAAACGTGGCTATTGGACATTTGTCTAGTCACACTAGTGCAAAAACATTTGCAGCACCTCTACCTGCATTGCACACTCCAACTCATTATAACTAAGCCATTAAACTAGCAAACACTCAGTGTACCTAGTGGCATCCTAAACGTGGCTATTGGACATTTGTCTAGTCACACTAGTGCAAAGACATTTGCAGCACCTCTACCTGCATTGCACACTCCAACTCATTATAACTAAGCCATTATACTAGCAAACACTCAGTGTACCTAGTGGCATCCTAAACGTGGCTATTGGACATTTGTCTAGTCACACTAGTGCAAAGACATTTGCAGCACCTCTACCTGCATTGCACACTCCAACTCATTATAACTAAGCCATTATACTAGCAAACACTCAGTGTACCTAGTGGCATCCTAAACGTGGCTATTGGACATTTGTCTAGTCACACTAGTGCAAAGACATTTGCAGCACCTCTACCTGCATTGCACACTCCAACTCATTATAACTAAGCCATTATACTAGCAAACACTCAGTGTACCTAGTGGCATCCTAAACGTGGCTATTGGACATTTGTCTAGTCACACTAGTGCAAAGACATTTGCAGCACCTTTACCTGCATTGCACACTCCAACTCATTATAACTAAGCCATTATACTAGCAAACACTCAGTGTACCTAGTGGCATCCTAAACGTGGCTATTGTACTTTGCTATAGTCCCACTAGTGCAAAGACATTTGCAGCACCTCTACCTGCATTGCACACTCCAACTCATTATAACTAAGCCATTATACTAGCAAACACTCAGTGTACCTAGTGGCATCCTAAACGTGGCTATTGGACATTTGTCTAGTCACACTAGTGCAAAGACATTTGCAGCACCTCTACCTGCATTGCACACTCCAACTCATTATAACTAAGCCATTATACTAGCAAACACTCAGTGTACCTAGTGGCATCCTAAACGTGGCTATTGGACATTTGTCTAGTCACACTAGTGCAAAGACATTTGCAGCACCTCTACCTGCATTGCACACTCCAACTCATTATAACTAAGCCATTATACTAGCAAACACTCAGTGTACCTAGTGGCATCCTAAACGTGGCTATTGGACTTTGCTATAGTCCCACTAGTGCAAAGACATTTGCAGCACCTCTACCTGCATTGCACACTCCAACTCATTATAACTAAGCCATTATACTAGCAAACACTCAGTGTACCTAGTGGCATCCTAAACGTGGCTATTGGACATTTGTCTAGTTACACTAGTGCAAAGACATTTGCAGCACCTCTACCTGCATTGCACACTCCAACTCATTATAACTAAGCCATTATACTAGCAAACACTCAGTGTACCTAGTGGCATCCTAAACGTGGCTATTGGACATTTGTCTAGTCACACTAGTGCAAAAACATTTGCAGCACCTCTACCTGCATTGCACACTCCAACTCATTATAACTAAGCCATTAAACTAGCAAACACTCAGTGTACCTAGTGGCATCCTAAACGTGGCTATTGGACATTTGTCTAGTCACACTAGTGCAAAGACATTTGCAGCACCTCTACCTGCATTGCACACTCCAACTCATTATAACTAAGCCATTATACTAGCAAACACTCAGTGTACCTAGTGGCATCCTAAACGTGGCTATTGGACATTTGTCTAGTCACACTAGTGCAAAGACATTTGCAGCACCTCTACCTGCATTGCACACTCCAACTCATTATAACTAAGCCATTATACTAGCAAACACTCAGTGTACCTAGTGGCATCCTAAACGTGGCTATTGGACATTTGTCTAGTCACACTAGTGCAAAGACATTTGCAGCACCTCTACCTGCATTGCACACTCCAACTCATTATAACTAAGCCATTATACTAGCAAACACTCAGTGTACCTAGTGGCATCCTAAACGTGGCTATTGGACTTTGCTATAGTCCCACTAGTGCAAAGACATTTGCAGCACCTCTACCTGCATTGCACACTCCAACTCATTATAACTAAGCCATTATACTAGCAATTTTTGCTGCCAGTTTAAGGGCCGTAGTTGCATTGTCAGGGATATTTTTTCTTTATTATTCTGCTGTTAATAAAGCTAGACCACCACTGCAATCTACACCACCTCTCAATTTTTACTACCACATTTTCAGTGCACAATCTTGTCGCAATCAACATGAGTGGCAAAATGACAGATGCTGGTGGAAAGGGGAAGAGGCGTGGTGGAAAAGGCAAAAAAGGTTTTGTACGTGGGGAAGGTGGCAAAGCTCCATTATCATCTGCTGAAGATAGACCATCTACCAGCAAAAGTAAGATGTTTACTACTTACCGTGGACAATCCGATGTGCTCCCTTTTTTACGGACACGAACAACAGGAACAAAGGTAGATGATGGCCAAAAAAGGAAAATGCTTGAATGGATCTCAAGTGGTCCAACAAGTGCCCTCTCAGCCACTTCAAGTACCGCATCCAAAAAACACCAGTCCTCTGAGTTGTCATCCCAATCAAACTTGATTTCTCCCAGCTCTGAAGTCTCCATCAGCCCTGCACAGTATGGTGGAACTGAGATGGCTGAGTCTGCAGAGCTGTTCAGTCACACTATAGCCTGGGAATCAGAGGTCTGCTCCCAAGCTACAGTGAGTACAGAACAGGAAATGGTCTGCAGTGATGCCCAGAACCTTTGTGACTCTGATTCAGGCCGTGAGGACAAAGTTTCTGAGCATAATGTTGACCCTTTGTCACAAACTGTAACACCTGTGGTTATAGACAATGAGGAACATACTAATGAAGATGAGACGCAGATACCCGATTGGGATGACAACTTAAATATTCGGTCAGGGCAAGAACAGGTTCGTTCTGAGGGGGAGGGGAGTGCAAACACAACAATTGATGATGAAGTTCTAGATCCCACCTACTGTCAACCCAGAGTCAGACACTCGAGGAGGTCAACAGAGGCGGTGGAGGAGGATGCAACCGACGACGAAGTTACCTTGCGCCTTCCTGGACAGAGTCGGAGCACTGGTAGCACGTCTACAACTGCATCCTCAGCCACCACTCTGCCTCTGAGCATTATTCGGGGTGGATCAACAGGTCGCATGGCCTCTAAGCCTTGCCTAGCCTGGTCCTTTTTTGACATAGAAAAAGATCGCCCAAATTATGTGATCTGTAAAATTTGTCATGGTTCTCTTAGTAGAGGTCAAAACCTCAGCAGTTTGACAACTTCTTCCATGAATCGTCACATGAATAAATATCATATGGCCCGGTGGGAAGCTCACCGTGCTGCAATGCGGCCTAGCGGAGCGAACCATCCACCGCCTGCCCCTTCCATGGCATCCGCGCGCTCGTCATCTTCTAGGACTGTGGGGACAGTTGTCACACCTGTTTTTCCACTCACAACTTCCACCACTGTAACCGCAACAGGCAGTTTGCTTGGTAGGTCGTCAGTTGGTTTGGAAGGGGAAACAAGTGAGTGTGTACAGCTCTCTCAGACATCGATAGCACCAACGTTGGATGAAGGCAACATCATGTCTCCGCCTGCACTTTCCTCACAAACCTGCATTTTTCCAGGGACACCCTACTCAACACCGTCTACACACAGCAGCCAGATCTCTGTCCCTCAGATGTGGTCAAATAAAAGGCCACTTCCTGCGACCCATGACAAAGCTAAGAGGTTGACTCTATCCCTCTGTAAGCTGTTGGCTACCGAAATGCTGCCTTTCCGCCTAGTGGACACACAGGATTTTAGAGACCTTATGTCTGTCGCTGTGATCCAGTACAAGATGCCCAATCACCACTGCTTCTCCAAGAACAGCATGCCCGCGCTACACCAGCATGTCGCACACAACATCACCACTTCCTTGAGAAACTCTGTGTGCGACAGGGTGCATTTCAACACAGATACTTGGACCAGTAAGCATAGACAGGGTCATTACATGTCACTGACTGGGCACTGGCAAACTATGGTGAGAGATGGAGAAGGGTCTGCTGTCCAAGTCTTGCCGTCCCCACGAGTTGTTTTAATCCTTCTTCTGTATGTAGAAGTTAATACACTGCTTCTGCCTCTTCAACCTCGTGTGGGTCCTCCACCTTGGCGCAAACCCTGTGTGGTCAGGCCACCCTTCCTTGTAACTGCGCACAAGGAATACCACACACCTCCTTACTATGCTGGCAGCAGAGCTCAATGCCATCAGGCGGTCAAAGGTTTACTTTGAAATGTATGGGAAATGTGAGTCACACCGCTGAGAAGTTGTGGACGGTTAGCTCTGGAGACCGAGTTTCATCAATGGTTGTCTCCACTCAACCAGCAGCCAGGGAAGGCCGGGTGCGACAATGATGCAAACATGGGTGCGGCCCTTCGCTGTGACAATGTGACACACATGGCTTGTGTGGTTCACGTGTTGAACCTGGTTGTCCAGCAATTTTTAAAGCACTATCCTGGCCCACATGGCCTTCTGCAGAGAGCACGGTGTAACGCCTTCCTTGATCCACACACTCAGATGGGCTGTTAATGATAGGCTAGAGGGAAGCCACTCACCAAGTAGGACCCCTAGAACCCTGAAACCCTTTAACCCCTATACAGGGATTAGGAATTACACAGGGCCCAAGGTGATTAATACCTGTGGAAGGCTGCATTTCCAGAGAATAGTAGTCAGGCAGGGTCAAAACATTAATTGAGGAACAGGAACAGAATGGGACGGGCAGGACTTAATCAGAAAACAAGCAGAGGTGAAATGCGGATCGGCCAACAAGGTACATAAACAGCAAACAGGAAAAGTAGTCAGGTAACAAGCACACAAACTCATAAAACTGAACTGGGGGTAAAATTAACCAGAGGTTCATAGCTATGTCTGGCAGTGGTCTGCAGACAGGATGGGCATAAAAAAGGGTGTGGTGTCTTCCCATTGGTTGTAGCTGTATGATGGTATTTCATCTGTGAGATACCCACCAGCTACATTCAGCCAGAGATTCTGCATCTGTCAAGGTAATGCAGCCCAGTGTGTGAGCATAACCTGCGTCCACCTGCGCCGCTGGCATCGACTCCTCTCCCATCATCAGCACTATTCATGAAAGGAACACGTTGTCATCTGGCGACCGGAGTACAAATTGACGGAGCGGACTCCGTTGGTGACTTAACAGCCGTGTGCGGCAATGATGCAAACCTGGCTGCGGGCCATCGTCAGGGCAATGTGACACACGTGCCTTGTATGGCTCACGTGTTGAACCTAATTCTCCATCAATTTTTAAAACACCATCACGGCCTACATGGCCTTGTGCAGCGTGCACGCTCGCTATGTGCTCACTTCCATCGTGCGCACACAGCAGCTCAACAACTTTCGTCGCAACAGAAGTCTTTAGGTCTGCTGGTTAAACGCCTGAAATGCGATGTGCCCACACGCAGGAATTTGAATCTGCACATGTTGCAGCGTTTGTGGCAGCACCGCCGAACCCTGCTGCAATACGTTATGACATATAGCCTGGCCTAACTTGATCCAGAGGTGGTGCAGATCACGCTGCTGGAGTGGTGTCAGATCAAGGACCTATGCACCCTGCTACACAGTTTACAAATGTCGACGAAGATGTTTAGCACTGGCAATGTCATTCTCAGCGTGACAATTCTGGTCATCTACATGATGGAGCGCACTGTAATTATTATTCGGAGTCAGGTGTTGGGACAAGAGGAAAGGGAGGAAGTACAGGAGGAGTCATATGCGGAAGGGATAACAAGATCTACGAGGTCCAGATGGTCAGCGGCACCTAGGCGGCAGTCATGGTGAGGGAGAGTGATTAACAAGGGTGCATAGTATCAGCAAAAAGTGTTGAGGAAGGTGCAGGAGCCAATGAAGAAATGGAGGACGAACTTGCGATGGGCATGGAAGACTCAGCAGATGAGTGAGAGCTTGCTCACATTTCGATTGTGCGAGGTTGTGGTGAGAGGGCAGAGGAAGGAGGCACGATTCTCACCTCTCTGCCACCAACACACCAAGGACTTGGTCCTCCTGGATGCACAAGACACATCAGCGGCTTCTTGCTGCACTACCTACAACATGACCCTCGGATTGTACGAATTCAAAGTAATCCAGAATACTGGGTTGCCACACTGTTACATCCCCGGTACAAGACAAAATTTGGCAAAATAATTCGTGCCATAGAAATGGACGCACGTATACAGGAGTATCTGCAGAATGTGGTACGCAATCTTAGATCTACTTTCCCACTAAACACCAGTGCTGCACAGAGTGAATCTCAACGCTTTGTCATGGATAGGAGGAAATGGTCTTTTACTTGTCCACATCTGAGGGACCGAGGGCTGGCTGCTGTGCTGAGATGGCGTTGAGTACGGTGTCCCTGCAGAGTTGCACTTTTGTTCATATACCAAAATGAGTTGAAAAAGGACAGATGCTGGTGGAAAGGGGAACAGGTGTGTTGGAAAGGGGAAATAAGTTTTGGTCCGTGGATTTGGTGGTTAAGCAACAGTAACATTTGCTGAAGAAACACCATCTGTTACAGTGGGACTGGCAGATTTGGATAAAGTGGTATATACTATGTTACCGCTATATAACGTAAATTAATAAGAAAAGAAAGAGAAAGGTATATATCACCTTCAGCAGTCAGTGTCCACCGTGCTCCCAGTTGGAAAAGGAGAGGTTGGCAACTGGAAGGTTTGGTGGAGGATACAGAGCTGTGTGGCTATGAAACTAATAGTAGCCTGAACCGAGTTAGACGCCATTCGGATCTGGAGACTGTGAGCCCTGTTAGCGTCACAGGGTCCACATGCCCACCCAGCCCAGGAACTCCCTGTTAACAACACAGGGGCCATTGAGTACGCTGACCGTGTGCGTAGGGGCACACCTGTGGACCGCAGGCGCATCAGCAGCAGCAGGCCTGTTAATGCCACTGGGCTGCACAAGCAGGACTGGTAGGACAGGAGCTGGTCTTAACCGTTCTGCGTTACCAACTGTGGTGGTGGCCTGCATCGACACCCTATCCCTGCCTACCTCTGGCCTAAAGCCGCAATGGGTTCAACACATGGAGGTGTGCTCTTTCGTAGCATAATAGAAGACTGCGCACCTCCTTGTTGGCTCCAGCCCCTTTTATAACCTGTGTCCGCCCCAAACCAGGGTGGACCACAATGCACCTCCTGGAGACAAAAGTAAAGTGACACGTCATGAGTGGCATAACTAGCGTCCTATTTGGAACCGCAACTTCAATGATGACCTCATGGCTGCCATGACCCAAACACCTCACCAGTCATCGTCTGACCATCAATAATGCGGTGACAAGTCATAGGGGTGGGCCTCTGCAAGACATTTGGGAGGACACCTGATGCCCTGTGGTCTATATGGGACCCCCACATCAGGGGCAGGGCCCAAGAGTTCATTACCGGACCTAGTCTCTGATGCAGTAAGTGCCTGAGCATGCTCAGTAGCATGAAATACAGTCTCTGAAAAAAGACTATCAGCTTTAGCATGGTGTCTAGGCACAAAACAGGACTTAGACCCGGCACGGAATGCAAGCACCTGTGCAAAGAGGCTTTTCACACTTAGTGTGGGAGCATGCGCTTTATCCCGAAATGAAGACTTAGCGTCAGGAATACGCAGTCAGGCTGAGCATACTCACTAGGCGAAACACTGTAATTAGGCTGCAGCTGGGGTAAATCGGCACACGCATGCGCACTAGCTGCCTCTCCACACTTAGACGTGGAGGGGACATTGCTCTTGGAGATGCTGTCTATGAACAGAAGGAAAAGCTAAAGGAAGCCTGACTTTCTATCCCTCCGAATTATGAAATGCAGCAATGAATTCCATGAGTTTGCTATAACATTAGCGTAGCAAAATGTGCATGAGGGTGTCATGTAGAGGTGCTAGAAATAGCTTGTCACCAGTGGGGCACTAATGGAATACAACAGCCAGTTCTATGATGCCACAAAATGGCAGTATTTTTTGCTATCATTATAGCTCATTAAAAACAGAGCAGGCGGGTGTCATGCAGAGGAGCTGCACATAGATTTGCACTAGTGGGACTATACAGAAGTCCAATAGCCACGTTTAGGATGCCACTAAGTGCACTCAGTGTTTGCTAGTATAATGGCTTAGTAACAATGAGTTTGAGTGTGCAATGCAGGCAGACGTGCTGCAAATATCTTTACAATAGTTTGAGTAGACAAAAGTCCAATAGCCACGTTTAGGATGCCACTAGGTACACTGACTGTTTGCTAGTATAATGGCTGAGTTAAAAAAAGGTGGAGTGTGCAATGCAGGCAGACGTGCTGCAAATATCTTTACAATAGTTTCAGTAGACAAAAGTCCAATAGCCACGTTTAGGATGCCACTAGGTACACTGACTGTTTGCTATTATAATGGCTGAGTTAAAAAAAGGTGGAGTGTGCAATGCAGGCAGACGTGCTGCAAATATCTTTACAATAGTGTGAATAGACAAAAGTCCAATAGCCACGTTTAGGATGCCACTAGGTACACTGACTGTTTGCTAGTATAATGGCTGAGTTAAAAAAAGGTGGAGTGTGCAATGCAGGCAGACGTGCTGCAAATATCTTTACAATAGTTTGAGTAGACAAAAGTCCAATAGCCACGTTTAGGATGCCACTAGGTACACTGACTGTTTGCTAGTATAATGGCTGAGTTAAAAAAAGGTGGAGTGTGCAATGCAGGCAGACTTGCTGCATTTATCTTTACAATAGTTTGAGTAGACAAAAGTCCAATAGCCACGTTTAGGATGCCACTAGGTACACTGACTGTTTGCTAGTATAATGGCTGAGTTAAAAAAAGGTGGAGTGTGCAATGCAGGCAGACTTGCTGCAAATATCTTTACAATAGTTTGAGTAGACAAAAGTCCAATAGCCATGTTTAGGATGCCACTAGGTACACTGACTGTTTGCTAGTATAATGGCTGAGTTAAAAAAAGGTGGAGTGTGCAATGCAGGCAGACGTGCTGCAAATATCTTTACAATAGTGTGAATAGACAAAAGTCCAATAGCCACGTTTAGGATGCCACTAGGTACACTGACTGTTTGCTAGTATAATGGCTGAGTTAAAAAAAGGTGGAGTGTGCAATGCAGGCAGACGTGCTGCAAATATCTTTACAATAGTTTGAGTAGACAAAAGTCCAATAGCCACGTTTAGGATGCCACTAGGTACACTGACTGTTTGCTAGTATAATGGCTGAGTTAAAAAAAGGTGGAGTGTGCAATGCAGGCAGACGTGCTGCAAATATCTTTACAATAGTTTGAGTAGACAAAAGTCCAATAGCCACATTTAGGATGCCACTAGGTACACTGACTGTTTGCTAGTATAATGGCTGAGATAAAAAAAAGGTGGAGTGTGCAATGCAGGCAGACGTGCTGCAAATATCTTTACAATAGTTTGAGTAGACAAAAGTCCAATAGCCACGTTTAGGATGCCACTAGGTACACTGACTGTTTGCTAGTATAATGGCTGAGTTAAAAAAAGGTGGAGTGTGCAACGCAGGCAGACATGCTGCAAATATCTTTCCACTAGTTTGAGTAGACAAAAGTCCAATAGCCACATTTAGGATGCCACTAGGTACACTGACTGTTTGCTAGTATAATGGCTGAGTTAAAAAAAGGTGGAGTGTGCAATGCAGGCAGACGTGCTGCAAATATCTTTACAATAGTTTGAGTAGACAAAAGTCCAATAGCCACATTTAGGATGCCACTAGGTACACTGACTGTTTGCTAGTATAATGGCTGAGTTAAAAAAAGGTGGAGTGTGCAATGCAGGCAGACGTGCTGCAAATATCTTTACAATAGTTTGAGTAGACAAAAGTCCAATAGCCACGTTTAGGATGCCACTAGGTACACTGACTGTTTGCTAGTATAATGGCTGAGTTAAAAAAAGGTGGAGTGTGCAATGCAGGCAGACGTGCTGCAAATATCTTTACAATAGTTTGAGTAGACAAAAGTCCAATAGCCACGTTTAGGATGCCACTAGGTACACTGACTGTTTGCTAGTATAATGGCTGAGTTAAAAAAAGGTGGAGTGTGCAATGCAGGCAGACTTGCTGCAAATATCTTTACAATAGTTTGAGTAGACCAAAGTCCAATAGCCACGTTTAGGATGCCACTAGGTACACTGACTGTTTGCTAGTATAATGGCTGAGTTAAAAAAAGGTGGAGTGTGCAATGCAGGCAGACGTGCTGCAAATATCTTTACAATAGTGTGAATAGACAAAAGTCCAATAGCCACATTTAGGATGCCACTAGGTACACTGACTGCTAGTATAATGGCTGAGTTAAAAAAAGGTGGAGTGTGCAATGCAGGCAGACGTGCTGCAAATATCTTTACAATAGTTTGAGTAGACAAAAGTCCAATAGCCACGTTTAGGATGCCACTAGGTACACTGACTGTTTGCTAGTATAATGGCTGAGTTAAAAAAAGGTGGAGTGTGCAATGCAGGCAGACATGCTGCAAATATCTTTCCACTAGTTTGAGTAGACAAAAGTCCAATAGCCACATTTAGGATGCCACTAGGTGCACTGACTGTTTGCTAGTATAATGGCTCAGTTAAAAAAAGGTGGAGTGTGCAATGCAGGCAGACGTGCTGCAAATATCTTTACAATAGTTTGAGTAGACAAAAGTCCAATAGCCACGTTTAGGATGCCACTAGGTACACTGACTGTTTGCTAGTATAATGGCTGAGTTAAAAAAAGGTGGAGTGTGCAATGCAGGCAGACGTGCTGCAAATATCTTTACAATAGTGTGAATAGACAAAAGTCCAATAGCCACGTTTAGGATGCCACTAAGTGCACTCAGTGTTTGCTAGTATAATGGCTTAGTAACAATGAGTTTGAGTTTGCAATGCAGGCAGACGTGCTGCAAATATCTTTGCACTAGTCGGACTATAGCAAAGTCCAATAGCCACGTTTAGGATGCCACTAGGTACACTGAGTGTTTGCTAGTATAATGGCTTAGTTATAATGAGTTGGAGTGTGCAATGCAGGCAGAGGTGCTGCAAATGTCTTTGCACTAGTGTGACTAGACAAAAGTCCAATAGCCACGTTTAGGATGCCACTAGGTACACTGAGTGTTTGCTAGTATAATGGCTTAGTTATAATGAGTTGGAGTGTGCAATGCAGGTAGAGGTGCTGCAAATGTCTTTGCACTAGTGTGACTATAGCAAAGTCCAATAGCCACGTATAGGATGCCACTAGGTACACTGAGTGTTTGCTAGTATAATGGCTTAGTTATGAGTTGGAGTGTGCAGAGGACAGGCGGGTACAGTGCCAGGATTTTGGGGCTCTGGATAGAGGAATGGAAGCCTGCCTTTCTATCCGTCCTAATAGGGAAATGCAGCGAGGAAATCCCTGACCTTGGCTACACAGACGCTGGCGCTGTTTTCAGGACCTGTCACCTTAACTCTGACCCTGCCGGTTTGAGCCCTTAAAAGGACTGCTAGAAAGTGCTCTCCCTAAGCTGTCCAGCGCTGTGTATGGAGCGCATACAGCTGTATCAGCGATAGGACTCAGGAAGGAGCTGCGACAGTGATGTCTGACACCAAAGACGCAGAAGAGATAATGGCGTCCTGGAGGAAAATGTCCGGTTTTATAATGCAGGGACATGTGACATGGACATCCTATCACACATGCCGTTGCTTCTCTGGCTAAAAGTCCACTTAGCTGTGTGTGTGTCTGGGATTAGCTGACATGCTGGCCCGCCCCACAAGACGCGCGCGCTTAGGGAAGGAAGACAAGAAAAAAAAAAAAAAATGGCGATCGCCATTATAGAAACAGCAGTGATCTGAAGGCGCTGTTCACGCACACTATACATTGAAATGTCATAATAGTGTGATTCACAGAGTGACTTACACTATTACAGCAGAAACCAAGCTAGGATTTAGCTGTTTTTTTGCTGCTAGAACCGTTCTCGAACGTTTCTAGAACTATCGAGCTTTTGCAAAAAGCTCGAGTTCTAGTTAGATCTAGAACATGCCCCAAAATCACTCGAGCCTAGAACTGGAGAACCACGAACCACGAACCGCGCTCAACTCTAGGGCTGACAGATAAGCGCACGCGTCTGTCCAGTGACAATGTGGACAGACTGACGTTCATCAAAATGAACAAGTCATGGATCCAGAAGGAATTTACTACCCCTGTGTCATCCTGGGGAGAGTAAATGCTTGTGGATTTGGAATGTGCTTGATGCAAATCAAAACATCCTGTTTGCAACTAGGGCACAACTGCTGCCACTGATGGGGTGTGTGTGTGTGTGGCCCAATTTTTTTTAAAAAGGGAGGCTCCGCTTGGAGTAACCCTTGCTTACATTGTTTTTAAAAGAAGCCAAGATGAACAAGTCATGGTTCAGCAAAGACTTTGCTACCTACCCTGGTGTCATCCTGGGGACGGATAACAATGGCGTATTTTTGAATGTGCTTGATGCAAATCTAGCTGTGAAGTGTACAACTAGGGCACAAGTGCTGCCACTGATTGGGTGGGTGTGTGTGGGGCACAATTTTTGGAAAAAAAGGGAGGCTCCGCTTGGAGTAACCCTTGCTTGATGTGTTTTTAAAAGAAGCCAAGATGAACAAGTCATGGTTCAGCAAAGACTTTGCTACCTACCCTGGTGTCATCCTGGGGACGGATAACAATGGCGTATTTTTGAATGTGCTTGATGCAAATCTAGCTGTGAAGTGTACAACTAGGGCACAAGTGCTGCCACTGAATGGGTGGGTGTGTGTGGGGCACAATTTTTGGAAAAAAAGGGAGGCTCCGCTTGGAGTAACCCTTGCTTGATGTGTTTTTAAAAGAAGCCAAGATGAACAAGTCATGGTTCAGCAAAGACTTTGCTACCTACCCTGGTGTCATCCTGGGGATGGATAACAATGGCATATTTTTGAATGTGCTTGATGCAAATCTAGCTGTGAAGTGTACAACTAGGGCACAAGTGCTGCCACTGAATAAGTGGGTGTGTGTGGGGCACAATTTTTGGAAAAAAAGGGAGGCTCCACTTGGAGTAACCCTTGCTTGATGTGTTTTTAAAAGAAGCCAAGATGAACAAGTCATGGTTCAGCAAAGACTTTGCTACCTACCCTGGTGTCATCCTGGGGACGGATAACAATGGCGTATTTTTGAATGTGCTTGATGCAAATCTAGCTGTGAAGTGTACAACTAGGGCACAAGTGCTGCCACTGAATGGGTGGGTGTGTGTGGGGCACAATTTTTGGAAAAAAAGGGAGGCTCCGCTTGGAGTAACCCTTGCTTGATGTGTTTTTAAAAGAAGCCAAGATGAACAAGTCATGGTTCAGCAAAGACTTTGCTACCTACCCTGGTGTCATCCTGGGGACGGATAACAATGGCGTATTTTTGAATGTGCTTGATGCAAATCTAGCTGTGAAGTGTACAACTAGGGCACAAGTGCTGCCACTGAATGGGTGGGTGTGTGTGGGGCACAATTTTTGGAAAAAAAGGGAGGCTCCGCTTGGAGTAACCCTTGCTTGATGTGTTTTTAAAAGAAGCCAAGATGAACAGAGCTGGGATCAGGAAACACTTTGCTACCTACCCCGGTGTCATCCTGGGGACGGATAACAATGGCGTATTTTTGAATGTGCTTGATGCAAATCTAGCTGTGAAGTGTACAACTAGGGCAAAAGTGCTGCCACTGAGTGGGTATGTGTGGGGCACAATTTTTTGAAAAAAAGGGAGGCTCCGCTTGGAGTAACCCTTGCTTGATGTGTTTTTAAAAGAAGCCAAGATGAACAAGTCATGGTTCAGCAAAGACTTTGCTACCTACCCTGGTGTCATCCTGGGGACGGATAACAATGGCGTATTTTTGAATGTGCTTGATGCAAATCTAGCTGTGAAGTGTACAACTAGGGCACTAGTGCTGCCACTGAATGGGTGGGTGTGTGTGGGGCACAATTTTTGGAAAAAAAGGGAGGCTCCGCTTGGAGTAACCCTTGCTTGATGTGTTTTTAAAAGAAGCCAAGATGAACAAGTCATGGTTCAGCAAAGACTTTGCTACCTACCCTGGTGTCATCCTGGGGACGGATAACAATGGCGTATTTTTGAATGTGCTTGATGCAAATCTAGCTGTGAAGTGTACAACTAGGGCACAAGTGCTGCCACTGAATAAGTGGGTGTGTGTGGGGCACAATTTTTGGAAAAAAAGGGAGGCTCCGCTTGGAGTAACCCTTGCTTGATGTGTTTTTAAAAGAAGCCAAGATGAACAAGTCATGGTTCAGCAAAGACTTTGCTACCTACCCTGGTGTCATCCTGGGGACGGATAACAATGGCGTATTTTTGAATGTGCTTGATGCAAATCTAGCTGTGAAGTGTACAACTAGGGCACAAGTGCTGCCACTGAATGGGTGGGTGTGTGTGGGGCACAATTTTTGGAAAAAAAGGGAGGCTCCGCTTGGAGTAACCCTTGCTTGATGTGTTTTTAAAAGAAGCCAAGATGAACAAGTCATGGTTCAGCAAAGACTTTGCTACCTACCCTGGTGTCATCCTGGGGATGGATAACAATGGCGTATTTTTGAATGTGCTTGATGCAAATCTAGCTGTGAAGTGTACAACTAGGGCACAAGTGCTGCCACTGAATAAGTGGGTGTGTGTGGGGCACAATTTTTGGAAAAAAAGGGAGGCTCCACTTGGAGTAACCCTTGCTTGATGTGTTTTTAAAAGAAGCCAAGATGAACAAGTCATGGTTCAGCAAAGACTTTGCTACCTACCCTGGTGTCATCCTGGGGACGGATAACAATGGCGTATTTTTGAATGTGCTTGATGCAAATCTAGCTGTGAAGTGTACAACTAGGGCACAAGTGCTGCCACTGAATGGGTGGGTGTGTGTGGGGCACAATTTTTGGAAAAAAAGGGAGGCTCCGCTTGGAGTAACCCTTGCTTGATGTGTTTTTAAAAGAAGCCAAGATGAACAAGTCATGGTTCAGCAAAGACTTTGCTACCTACCCTGGTGTCATCCTGGGGACGGATAACAATGGCGTATTTTTGAATGTGCTTGATGCAAATCTAGCTGTGAAGTGTACAACTAGGGCACAAGTGCTGCCACTGAATGGGTGGGTGTGTGTGGGGCACAATTTTTGGAAAAAAAGGGAGGCTCCGCTTGGAGTAACCCTTGCTTGATGTGTTTTTAAAAGAAGCCAAGATGAACAAGTCATGGTTCAGCAAAGACTTTGCTACCTACCCTGGTGTCATCCTGGGGACGGATAACAATGGCGTATTTTTGAATGTGCTTGATGCAAATCTAGCTGTGAAGTGTACAACTAGGCTACAAGTGCTGCCACTGAATGGGTGGGTGTGTGTGGGGCACAATTTTTGGAAAAAAGGGAGGCTCCGCTTGGAGTAACCCTTGCTTGATGTGTTTTTAAAAGAAGCCAAGATGAACAAGTCATGGTTCAGCAAAGACTTTGCTACCTACCCTGGTGTCATCCTGGGGACGGATAACAATGGCGTTTTTTTGAATGTGCTTGATGCAAATCTAGCTGTGAAGTGTACAACTAGGGCACAAGTGCTGCCACTGAATGGGTGGGTGTGTGTGGGGCACAATTTTTGGAAAAAAAGGGAGGCTCCGCTTGGAGTAACCCTTGCTTGATGTGTTTTTAAAAGAAGCCAAGATGAACAGAGCTGGGATCAGGAAACACTTTGCTACCTACCCCGGTGTCATCCTGGGGACGGATAACAATGGCGTATTTTTGAATGTGCTTGATGCAAATCTAGCTGTGAAGTGTACAACTAGGGCACTAGTGCTGCCACTGAATGGGTGGGTGTGTGTGGGGCACAATTTTTGGAAAAAAAGGGAGGCTCCGCTTGGAGTAACCCTTGCTTGATGTGTTTTTAAAAGAAGCCAAGATGAACAAGTCATGGTTCAGCAAAGACTTTGCTACCTACCCTGGTGTCATCCTGGGGACGGATAACAATGGCGTATTTTTGAATGTGCTTGATGCAAATCTAGCTGTGAAGTGTACAACTAGGGCACAAGTGCTGCCACTGAATAAGTGGGTGTGTGTGGGGCACAATTTTTGGAAAAAAAGGGAGGCTCCGCTTGGAGTAACCCTTGCTTGATGTGTTTTTAAAAGAAGCCAAGATGAACAAGTCATGGTTCAGCAAAGACTTTGCTACCTACCCTGGTGTCATCCTGGGGACGGATAACAATGGTGTATTTTTGAATGTGCTTGATGCAAATCTAGCTGTGAAGTGTACAACTAGGGCACAAGTGCTGCCACTGAATGGGTGGGTGTGTGTGGGGCACAATTTTTGGAAAAAAAGGGAGGCTCCGCTTGGAGTAACCCTTGCTTGATGTGTTTTTAAAAGAAGCCAAGATGAACAAGTCATGGTTCAGCAAAGACTTTGCTACCTACCCTGGTGTCATCCTGGGGACGGATAACAATGGCGTATTTTTGAATGTGCTTGATGCAAATCTAGCTGTGAAGTGTACAACTAGGCTACAAGTGCTGCCACTGAATGGGTGGGTGTGTGTGGGGCACAATTTTTGGAAAAAAGGGAGGCTCCGCTTGGAGTAACCCTTGCTTGATGTGTTTTTAAAAGAAGCCAAGATGAACAAGTCATGGTTCAGCAAAGACTTTGCTACCTACCCTGGTGTCATCCTGGGGACGGATAACAATGGCGTATTTTTGAATGTGCTTGATGCAAATCTAGCTGTGAAGTGTACAACTAGGGCACAAGTGCTGCCACTGAGTGGGTGTGTGTGGGGCACAATTTTTTGAAAAAAAGGGAGGCTCCGCTTGGAGTAACCCTTGCTTGATGTGTTTTTAAAAGAAGCCAAGATGAACAAGTCATGGTTCAGCAAAGACTTTGCTACCTACCCTGGTGTCATCCTGGGGACGGATAACAATGGCGTATTTTTGAATGTGCTTGATGCAAATCTAGCTGTGAAGTGTACAACTAGGGCACTAGTGCTGCCACTGAATGGGTGGGTGTGTGTGGGGCACAATTTTTGGAAAAAAAGGGAGGCTCCGCTTGGAGTAACCCTTGCTTGATGTGTTTTTAAAAGAAGCCAAGATGAACAGAGCTGGGATCAGGAAACACTTTGCTACCTACCCCGGTGTCATCATGGGGACGGATAACAATGGCATATTTTTGAATGTGAATGTGCTTGATGCAAATCTAGCTGTGAAGTGTACAACTAGGGCACAAGTGCTGCCACTGAGTGGGTGTGTGTGGGGCACAATTTTTTGAAAAAAGGGAGGCTCCGCTTGGAGTAACCTTGCGGTGTTTTACATGATTTCAGAAGGGCGTGCCATGCCTATATCTGTGTGTCCTCCTCTTTTTCCTTGTCCAGCTGTTTTGTTTTCGCATGAGTATATGTCCTTTTCACTTTCCCATGTGTTTGTGTTGTGTTGTGAGTTGTTTGTCACCTTTTGGACAGCTTTGAGGGTGTTTTCTAGGTGTTTTTATGTGTTTGTGAATGCCTGCCATTGTTTCCTATGCAGTTCGAGTTCGGTTCGTCGAACGTTCGACAAACCGAACTCAAACGGGACCCCCGTTCGGAGAACCGACCTCGAGCCGAACCGGGACCGGTTCGCTCATCTCTAGTCATCACGTCTGCTTAACACGCAGAAGGTCCTGGGTTCAATCCCCAGTGAAACCAATCTGTTCTTAGTTTTGAAATCATACACTATCCAACTACAATATATGAAGTTCTCGGCATTGTCGCAGAATGACGGTATGTTTTGGCTTCCATCAAAAACAGAACTACAAATTATTTTTTTTTTTCCCCTGGCTGTCAAAACTCGTCTCTAAATGCCATTACTTTGCAGGATTTCAAAGGTTTCATAGTGTAGTGGTCATCACATCTGCTTCACACGCAGAAGTTCCTGGGTTCAATCCCCAGTGAAACCAATCTGTTTTTGGTGTTGAAGTAATTTCCTATCGACTTGTAATATGTGAAATTCTTGGTTT
The DNA here is from genome assembly GCF_048569485.1 of Anomaloglossus baeobatrachus. Classification (NCBI taxonomy): domain Eukaryota; kingdom Metazoa; phylum Chordata; class Amphibia; order Anura; family Aromobatidae; genus Anomaloglossus; species Anomaloglossus baeobatrachus. The sequence goes on from NC_134354.1 coordinate 353,989,115, forward strand.
CGTTGCCAAATGACAATACATTTTGGCTTCCATCACAAAGAGAACTACGATTTTGGGTTTCTTTTTTATTGACCATTTTAGCAGAAAACATAATCCCATATTATAAAAATCCTATTTGTTTCAAAATATATAGTTCCCATAAATACAAAAGCAAAAGACCAAACTATGGAGAAAACAGTAACACATTCAATATAAACTTCAATTTAAGCAAAATCCCTTTGTAGGAATAAAACTGGTAAAATATGTAATAATAATTGTAAATGTTTCATTAACCAAAAATACTTTCCTTCAGCAATAAAAAGGCCCCGTCAGTCACAATTCTGCTCTGCTAGCCAATACACAGTAATTTTTCGTCAGGTTTCATAGTGTAGTGGTCATCACGTCTGTTTAACACGCAGAAGGTCCTGTGTTCAATCCCCAGTAAAACCAATCTGTTCTTGGTGTTGAAATAATACTCAATTAAACTACAATATATGAAGTTCTTGGCTTTGTTGCTGAATGATGGGATGTTTTGGCTTCCATCCCCAACAGAGCTACGAATTTGTTTTTTTTTTCCCTGGCGGTCAAAACTCGTCTCTAATTGCCATTACTTTGCAGGCTTTCAAAGGTTTCATAGTGTAGTGGAAATCATGTCTGCTTTACTTGCAGACGGTCCTGGGTTCAATCCCCAGTGAAACCCATGTGTTCTTGGTATTGAAATAATCCCCTATCAACCTGCAGTATATAAATTTCTTGGCTTTGTTGCTGAATAACGGGATGTTTTAGCTTCCATCACCAACAGAGCTACGAATTTGTTTTTTTTCCCCTGGCGGTCAAAACTCGTCTCTAATTGCCATTACTTTGCAGGATTTTAAAGGTTTCATACTGTAGGGGTCATCACGTCTGCTTCACATGCATAAGTTCCTGGGTTCAATCATCAATGAAATCAATCTGTTTTTGGTGTTGAAGTAATTTCCTATCGACTTGTAATATGTGAAATTCTTGGTTTCGTTGCCAAATGACAATACATTTTGGCTTCCATCACAAAGAGAACTACGATTTTGGGTTTCTTTTTTATTGACCATTTTAGCAGAAAACATAATCCCATATTATAAAAATCCTATTTGTTTCAAAATATATAGTTCCCATAAATACAAAAGCAAAAGACCAAACTATGGAGAAAAAAGTAACACATTCAATATAAACTTCAATTTAAGCAAAATCCCTTTGTAGGAATAAAACTGGTAAAATATGTAATAATAATTGTAAACGTTTCATTAACCAAAAATACTTTCCTTCAGCAATAAAAAGGCCCCGTCAGTCACAATTCTGCTCTGCTAGCCAATACACAGTAAAGTTTCGTCAGGTTTCATAGTGTAGTGGTCATCACGTCTGTTTAACACGCAGAAGGTCCTGCGTTCAATCCCCAGTAAAACCAATCTGTTCTTGGTGTTGAAATAATACTCAATTAAACTACAATATATGAAGTTCTTGGCTTTGTTGCTGAATGATGGGATGTTTTGGCTTCCATCCCCAACAGAGCTACGAATTTGTTTTTTTTTTCCCTGGCGGTCAAAACTCGTCTCTAATTGCCATTACTTTGTAGGCTTTCAAAGGTTTCATAGTGTAGTGGAAATCACGTCTGCTTTACATGCAGACGGTCCTGGGTTCAATCCCCAGTGAAACCCATGTGTTCTTGGTGTTGAAATAATCCCTTATCAACCTGCAGTATAAAAATTTCTTGGCTTTGTTGCTGAATAACGGGATGTTTTAGCTTCCATCACCAACAGAGCTACGAATTTGTTTTTTTTCCCCTGGCGGTCAAAACTCGTCTCTAATTGCCATTACTTTGCAGGATTTTAAAGGTTTCATAGTGTAGTGGTCATCACGTCTGCTTCACATGCATAAGTTCCTGGGTTCAATCATCAGTGAAACCAATCTGTTTTTGGTGTTGAAGTAATTTCCTATCGACTTGTAATATGTGAAATTCTTGGTTTCGTTGCCAAATGACAATACATTTTGGCTTCCATCACAAAGAGAACTACGATTTTGGGTTTCTTTTTTATTGACCATTTTAGCAGAAAACATAATCCCATATTATAAAAATCCTGTTTGTTTCAAAATATATAGTTCCTTTAAATACAAAAGCAAACAACTAAACTATGTGGAAAAAAGTAACACATTCAATGTAAACTTCCTTTTAAGCAAAATCCCTTTGTAGGAATAAAACTGGTAAAATATGTAATACAAATTGTAAATGTTTCATTAACCAAAAATACTTTCCTTCAGCAATAAAAAGGCCCCATCAGTCACAATTCTGCTCTGCTAGCCAATACACAGTAACTTTGCATCAGGTTTCATAGAGTAGTGGTCATCACGTCTGCTTAACACGCAGGAGGTCCTGCGTTCAATCACCAGTAAAACTAATCTGTTCTTGGTGTTGAAATAATACTCAATTAATCTACAATATATGAAGTTCTTGGCTTTGTTGCCGAATGATGGGATGTTTTGGCTTCCATCCCCAACAGAGCTACGAATTTGTTTTTTTTTTCCCTGGCGGTCAATACTCGTCTCTAATTGCCATTACTTTGCAGGCTTTCAAAGGTTTCATAGTGTAGTGGAAATCACGTCTGCTTTACACGCAGACTGTCCTGGGTTCAATCCCCAGTGAAACCCATGTGTTCTTGGTGTTGAAATAATCCCCTATCAACCTGCAGTATATAAAGTTCTTGCCTTTGTTGCCGAATAACGGGATGTTTTAGCTTCCATCACCAACAGAGCTACGAATTTGTTTTTTTTTTCCCTGGCGGTCAAAACTCGTCTCTAATTGCCATTACTTTGCAGAATTTCAAAGGTTCCATAGTGTAGTGGTCATCACGTCTGCTTCACACGCAGAAGGTCCTGGGTTCAATCCCCAGTGAAACCAATCTGTTTTTGGTGTTGAAGTAATTTCCTATCGACTTGTAATATGTGAAGTTCTTGGTTTCGTTGCCAAATGACAATACATTTTGGCTGGTAAAATTTGTAATAAAAATTGTAAATGTTTCATTAACAAAAAATACTTTCCTTCAGCAATAAAAAGGCCCCGTCAGTCACAATTCTGCTCTGCTAGCCAATACACAGTAACTTTCCATCAGGATTCATAGAGTACTGGTCATCACGTCTGCTTAACACGCAGAAGGTACTGCGTTCAATCCCCAGTTAAACCAATCTGTTCTTGGTGTTAAAATAATACTCAATTAAGCTACAATATATGAAGTTCTTGGCTTTCTTGCCGAATGATGGGAAGTAATTTGCTATCAACCTGAAACATATGAAAGTCTTTCTTTTGTTGCCAACTGATAATATATTTTGGCTTCCATCACCAAGAGAACTACGATTTTGGGTTTCTTTTTTATTGACCATTTTAGCAGAAAACATAATCCCATATTATAAAAATCCTATTTGCTTCAAAATATATAGTTCCTTTAAATACAAAATCAAACAACTAAACTATGTGGAAAAAAGTAACACATTCAATGTAATCTTCCTTTTAAGCAAAATCCCTTTGTAGGAATAAAACTGGTAAAATATGTAATAAAAATTGTAAATGTTTCCTTAACCAAAAATACTTTCCTTCAGCAATAAAAAGGCCCTGTCAGTCACAATTCTGCTCTGCTAGCCAATACACAGTAACTTATCGTCACGTTTCATAATGTAGTGGTCATTACGTCTGCTTAACACGCAGAAGATCCTGGGTTCAATCCCCAGGGAAACCAATCTGTTCTTAGTGTTGAAATCATACGCTATCCAACTACAATATATGAAGTTATCGGCATTGTTGCCGAATGACGGTATGTTTTTGCTTCCATCACAAACAGAACTACAAATTATTTTTTTTTTTTTCCCCTGGCGGTCAAAACTCGTCTCTAAATGCCATTACTTAGCTGGCTACAAAACTAGGGGGAACCCTACGTCATTTTGTTTTCATTTTTTTGGCTAAATACAAAGCTAAGCACCCCTTAGTGCCACATGAAAGGCACCAAAGGGTGCTCCACTTTTTCTCCACTTTTTCTCCACTTCTCCACTTTTTCTCCACTTTTTCTCCACTTTTTATCCATTTTTTTCTCCACTTTTTCTCCACTTTTTATCCACTTTTTATTTATTTTTTTCTCCACTTTTTCTCCACTTTTTCTTCACTTTTTCTTCACTTTTTCTCCACTTTTTCTCCATTTTTTCTCCACTTTTTCTCCACTTTTTCTCCGTTCTTTTTCTATGGTCGGTCTACCCATTAGCTCTGCCATGCATACTGTAGCTCTACACCTACTGCACATGTTACTTTATGATTGACATCTTTTTCGTACCAGAGCTGTCTAAGCCTACTCTGACCCCATATTTGTCATTACTATATTGTCCTTGTACTGTATTATGACATTTGTATCATGTGTTTCATTTCTTGCTGTGTTGCAATTTTTTTGCTGCATCCCAATTGTACCTCTACATTGTTCGAGTTTATGTTATTGTTCTCTCACTCTTATGTGATACTGATTATTGTCATTTTTCATGATTACATGCAGATAAGTCCAATCTGACGAAGGCTCAGGCCGAAACGTCATTTGTAACTTGTTTTGGACAAAAACATATATGCTTATGAAAAATTTTTTTTTCTTAATACGGACCAATAAAGAGTGATTTTGCATTACTATCCGTTGTGACTTACTGACTTAGTCTGGGAGATTTAGAGTGCCGAGGCTACTCACTAATTTTATCTAATATTACCTCTGAGCACCTATATACCAGTGATCAGAGCTTCCTCTACAGTAGTTCTCCTGATTAGGCATGCCCTTACCTCATGAGCAGGGCATTGCAGCTTTGGTAGCAACCATTACGACATGGACTCTGCTGCTGTGGACCCAGGGAGAGTGAGTGCAGATTCATTGAACCCACACTCCTCACATGAAGGGTCCGCACTCCTAGTAAATGGGGGATACGTTCCCTGAGTGTCTCCCCCCCATATTCTAGATGGTCCAGAGTCGTCGTGGGACCCCTTTATTTTTTTTCTTACAATAAATTGGTGAAAGAGGAAATGTTTTGGGGACTGTTTTTTCAAATAAATTTCTTTTGTCGATTTTTTTTTTTTTGTTAGTACTGACAGTTTATGATGTTGGGTATCTAATAGACCCCATAACATCACAAACTGCTGGGCTTGATCTCAGGTGACTTTACAGCTAGTATCAACCCGATTTATTACCCTGTTTGCCACTGCACCAGGGCACGGGATGAGCTGGGGTGAAGCGCCAGGATTGGCGCATCTAGTGGATGCGCCACGTCTGGGGTGCCTGCGGCCTGCTATTTTTAGGCTGTGAAGGCCCAATAACTATGTACCTTCCCACCCTGAGAATACCAGACCACAGCTGTCCGCTTTACCTTGGCTGGTGATCCAATTTGGGGGGGACCCTACTTTTATTGTGTAATTATTAATATTTATAAAATAATTATAAAAAAGAGCCTGAGGGGACCTCCACATTGGATCCCCGCCCACGGTAAAGCTGCCAGCTGTGGTTTTCAGGCTACAGCCGTCTGCTTTACCTTAGCTGGCTATCAAAAATGGGGGGACCCAACGTCATTTTTTTTTTAACTATTTTTTAAATAGAAAAAATTAATGGGCTTCCCTGTATTTTGATTGCCAACCAAGGTAACGGCAGGCAGACTGGGGTGGCAACCCATAGCTGTCTGCTTTATCTGCACTGAGAATCAAAAATACCGCGGAGCGCTACGTCATTTTTTTAAAGATTTATTTTTACAGCACTGTGATGTCCAGCAATCAAAATACAGGGAAGCCCATTTTGTTTTTAGTTATTTAAATAAATAATTAAAAAAAAATATATATGGGCTCCTGCTGCATTTTTTGTATTGCTAGGTAAGGGTAATCCAAGCAGCTACTGGCTGCTAACCCCCACTGCTTGGTGTTACCTTCACTGGCAATGGAAAATCCAGGGAAGCATTTTTTATTTTTTTTGCCAAAAAACTACAAAAAAAGGACGTGAGCTTCGCCATATTTTTGTATGCTTGCCAGGTATAGCAGGCAGGTGCTGGAAGAGTTGGATACAGCGCCAGAAGATGGCGCTTCTTTGAAAATGCCATTTTCTGAGGCGGCTGCAGACTGCAATTCGCAGCAGTGGGGCCCAGAAAGCTCAGGCCAACCTGTGCTGCGGATTCCAATCCCCAGCTGCCTAGTTGTACCTGGCTGGACACAAAAATGGGGCGAAGCCTACGTCATTTGTTTTCTAATTATTTAATGAAATTCATGAAATAATAGAAAAAGGGCTTCCCTTTATTTTTGGTTCCCAGCCGGGTACAAATAGGCAACTGGGGGTTGGGGGCAGCCGTACCTGCCTGCTGTACCTGGCTAGCATACAAAAATATGGCGAAGCCCACATAATTTTTTCAGGGGGCAAAAAACTTCTGCATACAGTCGTGGATGGAGTATGCTGAGCCTTGTAGTTCTGCAGCTGCTGTGTGTCTGTATGGAGAAGAGCAGACAGCAGCTGCAGAACTACAAGGCTCAGCATACTCCATCCAGGACGGTATGCAGAATATTTTTGCCCACCAAAAAATGACGTGGGCTTCGCCATATTTTTGTATGCTAGCCAGGTACAGCAGGCAGCCACGGGCTGCCTCCAACCCCCAGTTGCCTATTTGTACCCGGCTGGGAACCAAAAATATAGGGAAGCCCGTTTTTTTTAATTATTTCACTTATTTCATGAAATAATTAAAAAACAAATGACGTGGGCTTCGCCCCATTTTTTGTGTCCAGCCGGGTACAACTAGGCAGCTGGGGATTGGAATCCGCAGCACAGGTTAGCCCGAGGTTTCTGGGCGCCTCTGCTGCGAATTTCAGTCCGCAGCCGTCCCAGAAAATGGCGCTCTCATAGAAGCGCCATCATCTGGCGCTGTATCCAACTCTTCCAACAGCCCTGAAGCCGGGTGGCTTGTTGGGTAATCATGAGTTAATACTGGCTTTGTTTTACTAGCCAGTATTAAGCCAGAGATTCTTAATGTCAGGCACGTTTGACCCGGCCATTAAGAATCTCCAATAAAGGGTTAAAAAAAAACACCACACAGAGAAAAAAATACTTTAATAGAAATAAATACACAGACACATTAGAGACTCCATCTTTATTACCCCCTGTCAGCCCTCCACGATCCTGCTCTTCTGTCTTCTTTCTTTCTAGTGTAGTAGTAGTGACGATTGTAGTGAGGATGAGGTTCACCAGCTCATCACTTGGGGCTGAGGAACCTCATCCTCACTACAATCCTCACTAGTGTAGTAGTAGTGACGATTGTAGTGAGGATGAGTTTACCCAGCTCATCACTTGGGGCTGAGGAACCTCATCCTCACTACAATCATCACTAGTGTAGTAGTAGTGACGATTGTAGTGAGGATGAGTTTACCCAGCTCATCACTTGGGGCTGAGGAACCTCATCCTCACTACAATCATCACTAGTATAGTAGTAGTGACGATTGTAGTGAGGATGAGTTTACCCAGCTCATCACTTGGGGCTGAGGAACCTCATCCTCACTACAATCATCACTAGTGTAGTAGTAGTGACGATTGTAGTGAGGATGAGTTTACCCAGCTCATCACTTGGGGCTGAGGAACCTCATCCTCACTACAATCCTCACTAGTGTAGTAGTAGTGACAATTGTAGTGAGGATGAGTTTACCCAGCTCATCACTTGGGGCTGAGGAACCTCATCCTCACTACAATCCTCACTACAAACGGGAAGCAGCGTGCAGCCTTCACTCCGTGAGTGATCAGTGCTGGCTGTCAGCGGTAACAGCGGTAACGCTGACAGATGCGTTACCATAGCAACGGTGCTCTCGGAGCCGCGGTTAGCGGTGACGTCACCGCTAACTGCGTTGCTATGGCAACGGTGATCTCCGTTAATGACCGGCTGTGTCAGCCGGTCCCTAACGGAACGGGGAGTCGACCGTGTGCTAGAGCATGTCGCCGGTACACGGCGATACACATATGTGCACCGTGTACCGGAGAGATGCACTCGCAGGTCCTACATGACGCGTCATAGTCATGTGACCAGTCTGTAGCCAATGAGATAATAGCCACGTGACTGGTCACATGGATATTTTGACGTCATGATAGGTCCTGCATCTCAGCTGGCAGTGCTGGTCACGTGGAGGATTCAGCGATCATCGGATGGAATAGCGGCAGGAGACAGAGTACAGGAGGGATCGCGGGCACCGGTAAGTGTTATGGCAATGTTTATTAACTGTTTGTGTACATTTATAATGCATTTTTATGTGTTTTTGATTGCCTCCCATTATAGCCTATTGGTTCGAGTTCGGTTCGTCGAACGTTCGACGAACCGAACTCAAACGGGACCCCCGTTCGGCAAACCGACTCGAGCCGAACCGCGACCGGTTCGCTCATCTCTAGTCCTGGGTTCAATCCCCAGTGAAACCAATCTGTTCTTAGTGTTGAAATAATACGCTATCCAACTCCAATATATGAAGTTCTCGGCTTTGTTGCCGAATGACGGGATGTTTTGGATTCCATCACAAACAGAACTACAAATTATTTTTTTTTTTCCCCTGACGGTCAAAACTCGTCTCTAAATGCCATTACTTCGCAGGATTTCACAGATTTCATAGTGGAGTCGTCATCACGTCTACTTCACACACAGAAGGTCCTGGGTTCAATCCCCAGTAAAAACTAGCCGTTTTCGCTGTTGAAGTAATTTGCTATCAACCTGTAACTTATGAAATTCTTTGTTTTGTTGCCAACTGATAATATATTTTGGCTTCCATCACCAAGAGAACTACGATTTTGGGTTCAATCCCCAGTGAAACCAATCTGTTCTTAGTGTTGAAATAATACGCTATCCAACTACAAACATCACAAACAGAACTACAAATTAATTTTTTTTTTTTCCCCTGGCGGTCAAAACTCGTCTCTAAATCCCATTACTTTGCAGGATTTCACAGGTTTCATAGTGGAGTGGTCATCACGTCTACTTCACACGCAGAAGGTCCTGGGTTCAATCCCCAGTAAAAACAAGCCATTTTCGCTGTTGAAGTAATTTGCTATGAACCTGTAATATATGAAATTCTTGGTTTTGTTGCAAACAACTAAACTATATGGAAAAAAGTAACACATTCAATGTAAACTTCCTTTTAAGCAAAATCCCTTTGTAGGAATAAAACTGGTAAAATATGTAATAAAAATTGTAAATGTTTCATTAACCAAAAATACTTTCCTTCAGCAATAAAAAGGCCCATCAGTCACAATTCTGCTCTGCTAGCCAATACACAGTAACTTTTTATCAGGTTTCATAGAGTAGTGGTCATCACGTCTGCTTAACACGCAGAAGGTCCTGCTTTCAGTAAAACCTATCTGTTCTTGGTGTTGAAATAATCCCCTATCAACCTGCAGTATGTAAAGTTCTTGGCTTTGGTGCTGAATAACGGGATGTTTTATCTTCCATCACCAACAGAGCTACGAATTTGTTTTTTTTCCCCTGGCGGTCAAAACTCGTCTCTAATTGCCATTACTTTGCGGGATATCAAAGGTTTCATAGTGTAATGGTCATCACATCTGCTTCACACGCAGCAGGTCCTGGGTTCAATCCCCAGTGAAACCAATCTGTTTTTGGTGTTGAAGTAATTTCCTATCGACTTGTAATATGTGAAATTCTTGGTTTCGTTGCCAAATGACAATACATTTTGGCTGCCATCACAAAGAGAACTACGATTTTGGGTTTCTTTTTTATTGATCATTTTAGCAGAAAACATAATCCAGTATTATTAAAATCCTATTTGTTTCAAAATATGTAGTTCCCATAAATACAAAAGCAAAAGACCAAACTATGGAGAAAAAAGTAACACATTCAATATAAACTTCACTTTAAGCAAAATCCCTTTGTAGGAATAAAACTGGTAAAATATGTAATAATAATTGTAAATGTTTCATTAACCAAAAATACTTTCCTTCAGCAATAAAAAGGCCCCGTCAGTCACAATTCTGCTCTGCTAGCCAATACACAGTAACTTTTCGTCAGGTTTCATAGTGTAGTGGTCATCACGTCTGCTTAACACGCAGAAGTTCCTGGGTTCAATCCCCAGTGAAACCAAGCTGTTCTTATTGTTGAAATAATACGCTATCCAACTACAATATATGAAGTTCTCGGCTTTGTTGCCGAATGACGGGATGTTTTGGCTTCCATCACAAACAGAACTACAAATTATTTTTTTTTTTCCCCTGGTGGTCAAAACTCGTCTCTAAATGCCATTACTTCGGAGGATTTCACAAGTTTCGTAGTGGAGTGGTCATCACGTCTACTTCTCACGCAGAAGGTCCAAGGTTCAATCCCCAGTAAAGACAAGCCGTTTTCGCTGTTGATGTAATTTGCTATCAACCTGTAATATATGAAATTCTTGGTTTTGTTGCCAACTGATAATATATTTTGGCTTCCCTCACCAAGAGAACTACGATTTTTGGTCTCTTTTTTATTGACCATTTTAGCAGAAAACATAATCCCATATTATAAAAATCCTGTTTGTTTCAAAATATATAGTTCCTTTAAATACAAAAGCAAACAACTAAACTATGGAGAAAAAAGTAACACATTCAATATAAACTTCAATTTAAGCAAAATCCCTTTGTAGGAATAAAACTGGTAAAATATGTAATAATAATTGTAAATGTTTCATTAACCAAAAATACTTTCCTTCAGCAAAGGCCCCGTCAGTCACAATTCTGCTCTGCTAGCCAATACACAGTAACTTTTTGTCAGGTTTCATAGTGTAGTGGCCATCACGTCTGCTTAACATGCAGAAGGTCCTGGGTTCAATTGCCCCAGTGAAACCAATCTGTTCTTAGTGTTGAAATAATACGCTATCCAGCTACAATATATGAAGTTCTCGGCATTGTTGCCGAATGATGGGATGTTTTGGCTTCCATCCCCAACAGAGCTACGAATTTGTTTTTTTTTTCCTGGCGGTCAAAACTCGTCTCTAATTGCCATTACTTTGCATGCTTTCAAAGGTTTCATAGTGTAGTGGAAATCACGTCTGCTTTACACGTAGAAGGTCCTGGGTTCAATCCCCAGTGATACTCATGTGTCCTTGGTGTTGAAATAATCCTTTATCAACCTGCAGTATATAAAGTTCTTGGCTTTGCTGCCGAATAACGGCATGTTTTAGCTTCCATCCCAACAGAGCTACGAATTTGGTTTTTTTTTTCCCTGGCGATCAAAACTTGTCTCTAATTGCCATTACCTTGCAAGCTTTCAAAGGTTTCATAGTGTAGTGGAAATCACGTCTGCTTTACACGCAGAAGGTCCTGGGTTCAATCCCCAGTGAAACCAATCTGTTTTTGGTGTTGAAGTAATTTCCTATCGACTTGTAATATGTGAAATTCTTGGTTTCGTTGCCAAATGACAATACATTTTGGCTTCCATCACAAAGAGAACTACGATTTTGGGTTTCTTTTTTATTGACCATTTTTGCAGAAAACATAATCCCATATTATAAAAATCCTATTTGTTTCAAAATATATAGTTCCCATAAATACAAAAGCAAAAGACTAAACTATGGAGAAAAAAGTAACACATTCAATATAAACTTCAATTTAAGCAAAATCCCTTTGTAGGAATAAAACTGGTAAAATATGTAATAATAATTGTAAATGTTTCATTAACAAAAAATACTTTCCTTTAGCAATAAAAAGGCCCCGTCAGTCACAATTCTTCTCTGCTAGCCAATACACAGTAACTTTTCGTCAGGTTTCATAGTGTAGTGGTCATCACGTCTGCTTAACATGCAGAAAGTCCTGGGTTTAATCCCCAGTGAAACCAATCTGTTCTTAGTGTTGAAATAATATCCTATCCAACTACAATATATTTAGTTCTCGGCATTGTTGCCGAATGACGGTATGTTTTGGCTTCCATCACAAACAGAACTACAAATTATTTTTTTTTTCCCCTGGCGGTCAAAACTCGTCTCTAAATGCCATTACTTTGCAGGATTTCACAGGTTTCATAGTGGAGTGGTCATCACGTCTACTTCACACGCAGAAGGTCCTGGGTTCATTTTCTAGTGAAACCAATCAGTTTTTGGTGTTGAAGTAATTTCCTATCGACTTGTAATATGTGAAATTCTTGGTTTCGTTGCCAAATGACAATACATTTTGGCTTCCATCACAAAGAGAAGTACGATTTTGGGTTTCTTTTTTATTGACCATTTTAGCAGAAAACATAATCCCATGTTATAAAAATCCTGTTTGTTTCAAAATATATAGTTCCCATAAATACAAAAGCAAAAGACCAAACTATGGAGAAAAAAGTAACACATTCAATATAAACTTCAATTTAAGCAAACTCCCTTTGTAGGAATAAAACTGGTTCAAACTGCGTTCAATCCCCAGTGAAACCAATCTGTTCTTGGTGTTGAAATAATACTCAATTAATCTACAATATATGAAGTTCTAGGCTTTGTTGCCGAATGATGGGATGTTTTGGCTTCCATCACAAACAGAGCTACGAATTTGTTTTTTTTCCCCTGGCGGTCAAAACTCGTCTCTAAATGCCATTACTTTGCAGGATTTCATAGCCTTCATAGTGGAGTGGTCATCACGTCTACTTCACACGCAGTAGGTCCTGGGTTCAATCACCAGTAAAAACAATCCGTTTTCGCTGTTGAAGTAATTTGCTATCAACCTGTAATATATGAAATTCTTGGTTTTGTTGCCAACTGATAATATATTTTGGCTTCCATCACCAAGAGAACTACGATTTTGGGTTTCTTTTTTATTGACCATTTTAGCAGAAAACATAATCCCATGTTATAAAAATCCTGTTTGTTTCAAAATATATAGTTCCCATAAATACAAAAGCAAAAGACCAAACTATGGAGAAAAAAGTAACACATTCAATATAAACTTCAATTTAAGCAAACTCCCTTTGTAGGAATAAAACTGGTAAAATATGTAATAACAATTGTAAATGTTTCATTAACCAAAAATACTTTCCTTCAGCAATAAAAAGGCCCCGTCAGTCACAATTCTGCTCTGCTAGCCAATACACAGTAACTTTCCATCAGGTTTCATAGAGTAGTGGTCATTACGTCTGCTTAACACGCAGAAGGTCCTGCGTTCAATTTCCAGTAAAACCAATCTGTTCTTCGTGTTGAAATAATGCCCAATTAAACTACAATATTTGAAGTTCTTGGCTTTGTTGCCGAATGATGGGATGTTTTGGCTTCCATCACCAACAGAGCTACGAATTTGGTTTTTTTCTTCCCTGGCGGTCAAAACTCGTCTCTAATTGCCATTACTTTGCAGACTTTCAAAGGTTTCATATTTTAGTGGAAATCACGTCTGCTTTACACGCAGATGGTCCTGGGTTCAATCCCCAGTGAAACCCATGTGTTCTTGGTGTTGAAATAATATCCTATCAGCCTGCAATATATGAAGTTCTTGGCTTTGTTGCCGAATAACGAGATGTTTTAGCTTCCATCACCAACAGAGCTACGAATTTGTTTTGTTTCCCCTGGCGGTCAAAACTCGTCTCTAATTGCCATTACTTGGCAGGATTTCAAAGGTTTCATAGTGTAGTGGTCATCACGTCTACTTCACGCGCAGAAGGTCCTGGGTTCATTTCCTAGAGAAACCAATCTGTTTTTGGTGTTGAAGTAATTTCCTATCGACTTGTAATATCTGAAATTCTTGGTTTCGTTGCCAAATGACAATACATTTTGGCTTCCATCACAAAGAGAACTACGATTTTGGGTTTCTTTTTTATTGACCATTTTAGCAGAAAACATAATCCCATATTATAAAAATCCTATTTGTTTTAAAATATATAGTTCCCATAAATACAAAAGCAAACGACTAAACTATGTAGAAAAAAGTAACACATTCAATAAAAACTTCAATTTAAGCAAACTCCCTTTGTAGGAATAAAACTAGTAAAATATATAATAAAAATTGTAAATGTTTCATTAACCAAAAATACTTTCCTTCAGCAATAAAAAGGCCCCGTCAGTCACAATTCTGCTCTGCTAGCCAATACACAGTAACTTTTCATCAGGTTTCACAGTGTAGTGGTCATCACGTTTGCTTAACACGCAGAAGGTCCTGTGTAGAGATGAGCGAACCGGTCCCGGTTCGGCTCGAGGCCGGTTCGCCGAACGGGGGTCCCGTTCGAGTTCGGTTCGTCGAACGTTCGACGAACCGAACTCGAACGTATAGGCTATAATGGGAGGCAATCACAAACACATAAAAATGCATTATAAATGTACACAAACAGTTAATAAACATTGCCATAACACTTATTGGTCCTCGCGATCCCTCCTGCACTCTGTCTCCTGCCGCTATTCCATCCGATGATTGCTGAATCCTCCCGGTGACCTGCACTGCCAGCAGAGAAGCAGGACCTATCGTGACGTCAAAATAGCCATGTGACCAGTCACGTGGCTATTATCTCATTGGCTACAGACTGGTCACATGACTATGACACGTCATGTAGGACCTGCGAGTGCATCTCTCCGGTACACGGTGCACATATGTGTTTCGCCGTGTACCGGTGACATGCTCTAGCACACGGTCGACTCCCCGTTCCGTTAGGGACCGGCTGACACAGCCGGTCATTAACGGAGATCACCGTTGCCATAGCAACGCAGTTAGCGGTGACGTCACCGCTAACCGCAGCTCCGGGAGCACCGTTGCTATGGTAACGCGTCTGTCAGCGTTACCGCTGTTACCGCTGACAGCCAGCACTGATCACTCACGGAGTGAAGGCTGCACGCTGCTTCCCGATTGTAGTGAGCATTGTAGTTAGGATGGAGGTTCCCCAGCCCCAAGTGATGCCCCTCACTACAATCGTCACTACTACTACACTAGAAAGAAAGAAGACAGAAGAGCAGGATCGTGGAGGGCTGACAGGGGGTAATAAAGATGGAGTCTCTAATGTGTCTGTGTATTTATTTCTATTAAAGTATTTTTTCTCTGTGTGGTGTCTTTTTTTAACCCTTTATTGGAGATTCTTAATGGCCGGGTCAAACGTGCCTGACATTAAGAATCTCTGGCTTAATACTGGCTGGTAAAACAAAGCCAGTATTAACTCATGATTACCCAACAAGCCACCCGGCTCCAGGGCTGTTGGAAGAGTTGGATACAGCGCCAGATTATGGCGCTTCTATGAGAGCGCCATTTTCTGGGACGGCTGCGGACTGAAATCCGCAGCAGAGGCGCCCACAAACCTCGGGCTAACCTGTGCTGCGGATTCCAATCCCCAGCTGCCTAGTTGTACCCGGCTGGACACAAAAATAGGGCGAAGCCCACGTCATTTGTTTTTTAATTATTTCATGAAATAAGTGAAATAATTAAAAAAAACGGGCTTCCCTATATTTTTGGTTCCCAGCCGGGTACAAATAGGCAACTGGGGGTTGGAGGCAGCCCGTGGCTGCCAGCTGTACCTGGCTAGCATACAAAAATATGGCGAAGCCCACGTCATTTTTTTGGTGGGCAAAAAACTTCTGCATACAGTCCTGGATGGAGTATGCTGAGCCTTGTAGTTCTGCAGCTGCTGTCTGCTCTTCTCCATACAGACAGACAGCAGCTGCAGAACTACAAGGCTCAGCATACTCCATCCAGGACTGTATGCAGAAGTTTTTTGCCCCCTGAAAAAATTATGTGGCTTCGCCATATTTTTGTATGCTAGCCAGGTACAGCAGGCAGGTACGGCTGCCCCCAACCCCCAGTTGCCTATTTGTACCCGGCTGGGAACCAAAAATAAAGGGAAGCCCTTTTTTTATTATTTCATGAATTTCATGAAATAATTAGAAAACAAATGACGTAGGCTTTGCCCCATTTTTGTGTCCAGCCAGGTACAACTAGGCAGCTGGGATTGGAATCCGCACCACCGGTTGGCCTGAGCTTTCTGGGCCCCACTGCTGCGAATTGCAGTCTGCAGCCACCTCAGAAAATGGCATTTTCATAGAAGCGCCATCTTCTGGCGCTGTATCCAACTCTTCCAGCACCTGCCTGCTATACCTGGCTAGCATACAAAAATATGGCGAAGCTCACGTCCTTTTTTTGTAGCTTTTTGGCAAAAAAAAAAAAAAATGCTTCCCTGGATTTTCCATTGCCAGTGAAGGTAACACCAAGCAGTGGGGGTTAGCAGCCAGTAGCTGCTTGGATTACCCTTAGCTAGCAATACAAAAAATGCAGTGGGAGCTAACATATATTTTTTTTAATTATTTATTTAAATAACTAAAAATAAAATGGGCTTCCCTGTATTTTGATTGCTGGACATCACAGTGCTGTAAAAATAAATCTTTAAAAAAATGACGTAGCGCTCCGCGGTATTTTTGATTCTCAGCGCAGATAAAGCAGACAGCTATGGGTTGCCACCCCCATCTGCCTGCCGTTACCTTGGTTGGCAATCAAAATACAGGGAAGCCCATTAATTTTTTCTATTTAAAAAATAGTTAAAAAAAAAAAATTACGTTGGGTCCCCCCATTTTTGATAGCCAGCTAGGGTAAAGCAGACGGCTGTAGCCTGAAAACCACAGCTGGCAGCTTTACCGTGGTTGGGGATCCAATGTGGAGGTCCCCTCAGGCTCTTTTTTATAATTATTTTATAAATATTAATAATTACACAATAAAAGTAGGGGACCCCCCAAATTGGATCACCAGCCAAGGTAAAGCGGACAGCTGTGGTCTGGTATTCTCAGGGTGGGAAGGTCCATAGTTATTGGGCCTTCACAGCCTAAAAATAGCAGGCCGCAGGCACCCCAGACGTGGCGCATCCACTAGATGCGCCAATCCTGGCGCTTCACCCCAGCTCATCCCGTGCCCTGGTGCAGTGGCAAACGGGGTAATAAATCGGGTTGATACTAGCTGTAAAGTCACCTGAGATCAAGCCCAGCAGTTTGTGATGTCATGGCGTCTATTAGATACCCAACATCATAAACTGTCAGTACTAACAAAAACAAAAAATCGACAAAAGAAATTTATTTGAAAAAACAGTCCCCAAAACATTTCCTCTTTCACCAATTTATTGTAAGAAAAAAAATAAAAGGGGTCCCACGACGACTCTGGACCGTCTAGAATATGGGGGGGAGACACTCAGGGAACGTATCCCCCATTTTCTAGGAGTGCGGACCCTTCATGTGAGGAGTGTGGGTGCAATGAATCTGCACTCACTCTCCCCGGGTCCACAGCAGCAGAGTCCATGTCGTAATGGTTGCTACCAAAGCTGCAATGCCCTGCTCATGAGGTAAGGGCATGCCTAATCAGGAGAACTACTGTAGAGGAAGCTCTGCTCACTGGTATATAGGTGCTCAGAGGTAATAATAGATAAAATTAGTGAGTAACCTCGGCACTCTATATCTCCCAGACTAAGTCAGTAAGTCACAACGGATAGTAATGCAAAATCACTCTTTATTGGTCCGTATTAAGAAAATTTTTTTTTCATAAGCATATATGTTTTTGTCCAAAACAAGTTACAAATGACGTTTCGGCCTGAGCCTTCGTCAGATTGGACTTATGTGCATGTAATCATGAAAAATGACAATAATCAGTATCACATAAGAGTGAGAGAACAATAACATAAACTCGAACAATGTAGAGGTACAATTGGGATGCAGCAAAAAAATTGCAACACAGCAAGAAATGAAACACATGATACAAATGTCATAATACAGTACAAGGACAATATAGTAATGACAAATATGGGGTCAGAGTAGACTTAGACAGCTCTGGTACGAAAGAGATGTCAATCATAAAGTAACATGTGCAGTAGGTGTAGAGCTACACTATGCATGGCAGAGCTAATGGGTAGACCGACCATAGAAAAAGTAGAGAAAAAGTGGAGAAAAAGTGGAGAATAAGTGGAACATAAGAGGAGAAAAAGTGGAGAAAAAGTGGAGAAAAAAGTGGAGAAAAAGTGGAGAAAAAGTGGAGAAAAAGTGGAGAAAAAGTGGAGAAAAAGTGGAGATTAAGAGGAGAAAAAGTGGAGAAAAAAGTGGAGAAAAAGTGGAGAAAAAGTGGAGCATAAGTGGAGAAAAAGTGGAGAAAAAGTGGAGAAAAAGTGGAGCATAAGGGGAGAAAAAGTGGAGAAAAAAGTGGAGAAAAAGTGGAGAAAAAGTGGAGCATAAGAGGAGAAAAAGTGGAGAAAAAGTGGAGAAAAAGTGGAGCATAAGAGGAGAAAAAGTGGAGAAAAAGTGGAGAAAAAGTGGAGCATAAGAGGAGAAAAAGTGGAGATTAAGAGGAGAAAAAGTGGAGAAAAAGTGGAGCATAAGAGGAGAAAAAGTGGAGAAAAAGTGGAGAAAAAGTGGAGAAAAAGTGGAGCATAAGAGGAGAAAAAGTGGAGATTAAGAGGAGAAAAAGTGGAGAAAAAGTGGAGAAAAAGTGGAGAAAAAGTGGAGCATAAGAGGAGAAAAAGTGGAGAAAAAAGTGGAGAAAAAGTGGAGAAAAAGTGGAGAAAAAGTGGAGATTAAGAGGAGAAAAAGTGGAGCATAAGAGGAGAAAAAGTGGAGAAAAAAGTGGAGAAAAAGTGGAGAAAGTGGAGAAAAAAAATGGAGAAAAAGTGGAGAAAAAGTGGAGAAAAAGTGGAGAATAAGAGGAGAAAAAGTGGAGAAAAAGTGGAGAAAAAGTGGAGAATAAGAGGAGAAAAAGTGGAGAATAAGTGGAGAAAAAAATGGAGAAAAAGTGGAGAAAAAGTGGAGAAAAAGTGGAGCATAAGAGGAGAAAAAGTGGAGAAAAAGTGGAGAAAAAGTGGAGAAAAAGTGGAGCATAAGAGGAGAAAAAGTGGAGAAAAAAGTGGAGAAAAAGTGGAGAAAAAGTGGAGCATAAGAGGAGAAAAAGTGGAGAAAAAGTGGAGAAAAAGTGGAGCATAAGAGGAGAAAAAGTGGAGAAAAAGTGGAGAAAAAGTGGAGAAAAAGTGGAGCATAAGAGGAGAAAAAGTGGAGAAAAAGTGGAGAAAAAAGTGGAGAAAAAGTGGAGAAAAAGTGGAGAAAAAGTGGAGAAAAAGTGGAGATTAAGAGGAGAAAAAGTGGAGAAAAAGTGGAGAAAAAGTGGAGCATAAGAGGAGAAAAAGTGGAGAAAAAAGTGGAGAAAACGTGGAGAAAACGTGGAGAAAAAGTGGAGAAAAAGTGGAGCATAAGAGGAGAAAAAGTGGAGAAAAAGTGGAGAAAAAGTGGAGAATAAGAGGAGAAAAAGTGGAGAATAAGTGGAGAAAAAAATGGAGAAAAAGTGGAGAAAAAGTGGAGAAAAAGTGGAGCATAAGAGGAGAAAAAGTGGAGAAAAAGTGGAGAAAAAGTGGAGCATAAGAGGAGAAAAAGTGGAGAAAAAAGTGGAGAAAAAGTGGAGAAAAAGTGGAGAAAAAGTGGAGCATAAGAGGAGAAAAAGTGGAGAAAAAGTGGAGAAAAAGTGGAGCATAAGAGGAGAAAAAGTGGAGAAAAAGTGGAGAAAAAGTGGAGAAAAAGTGGAGCATAAGAGGAGAAAAAGTGGAGAAAAAGTGGAGAAAAAAGTGGAGAAAAAGTGGAGAAAAAGTGGAGAAAAAGTGGAGAAAAAGTGGAGCATAAGAGGAGAAAAAGTGGAGAAAACGTGGAGAAAACGTGGAGAAAAAGTGGAGAAAAAGTGGAGAAAAAGTGGAGCATAAGAGGAGAAAAAGTGGAGAAAAAAGTGGAGAAAAAGTGGAGAAAAAGTGGAGAAAAAGTGGAGCATAAGAGGAGAAAAAGTGGAGATTAAGAGGAGAAAAAGTGGAGAAAAAGTGGAGAAAAAGTGGAGAAAAAGTGGAGCATAAGAGGAGAAAAAGTGGAGAAAAAAGTGGAGAAAAAGTGGAGAAAAAGTGGAGAAAAAGTGGAGATTAAGAGGAGAAAAAGTGGAGCATAAGAGGAGAAAAAGTGGAGAAAAAAGTGGAGAAAAAGTGGAGAAAGTGGAGAAAAAAATGGAGAAAAAGTGGAGAAAAAGTGGAGAAAAAGTGGAGAATAAGAGGAGAAAAAGTGGAGAAAAAGTGGAGAAAAAGTGGAGAATAAGAGGAGAAAAAGTGGAGAATAAGTGGAGAAAAAAATGGAGAAAAAGTGGAGAAAAAGTGGAGAGAAAGTGGAGAAAAAAATGGAGAAAAAGTGGAACACCCTTTGGTACCTTTCATGTGGCACTAAAGGGTGCTTAGCTTTGTATTTAGCCAAAAAAATGAAAAAAAAAATGACATAGGGTTCCCCCTAGTTTTGTAGCCAGCTAGGGTAAAGCAGACGGCTGCAGCCTGCAGACCACAGCTGGCAACCTCACCTTGGCTGGTAATCCAAAACTGAGGGCACCCCACGCTGTTATTTTAAATTAAATAAATAATTTAAAAAAAAAACACGTAGGGGTCCCCCAAAATTGGATCACCAGCCAAGGTAAAGCAGACAGCTGGGGCCTGATATTCTCAGACTAGGGAGGTCCATGGTTATTGGAATCTCCCCAGCCTAAAAATAGCAGGCCGCAGCCGCCCCAGAAGTGGCGCATCCATTAGATGCGCCAATCCTGGTGCTTCGCCCCAGCTCATCCCGCGCCCTGGTGCGGTGGCAAACGGGGTAATATTTGGGGTTAATACCAGATGTGTAATGTCACCTGGCATCAAGCCCTGGGGCTGGTGAGGTCAGGCGTCTATCAGATACCCGACATCACCAACCCAGTCAGTATTAAAATAAAATAGACGACAAACACATTTTTATTTGAAAAAATACTCCCCAATACATTCCCTCTTTAACCAATTTATTAGAAAGAAAAACAAATCCAGGTCTGGTGTAATCCAAGGGGTTGCCATGACAATCCACACTGTCCCAGTCAATGAAGAGCAGGATGTTCCCCATTGGTTGGGAGAGCAGTGCAGTGACCTGAGCTAACATCAATGGGTCAGCCCAGGTCACTGCAGGGGGGTGACAAGTGCTGCTGTCAGTGAGGTACATTACCTGCGCTGATCTCCAGCACACTGACAGCCCCTGTCACTGAGGTCAATGACCGGCGCCTTCACATCAAGTATCGCGAGAGGTCCGTGACGTCACCGCCAGTGTCAGTCTCGGGTCGGAAGCGATAGGTGATGTGACAAGCGGCGGCCATGGAGGACAGTGACAGCGCTGAGGTCGGGATGGCGGGACTTCATCACCGCAGGTAAGCCGAGCGAGCGAGCGGGCGGGCGTGGGGGGGGTGGATGTGTGTGTGTGTGTGTGTTTGTGTATGTGTATGTATGTGTACATGCCGCGGGCAGGAGGGGGTGGAGCGAGCTGAGCGGGAAAGTGTGGGCTTCCTGCACGTAACTAAGATAAACATCGGGTTACTAACCAAAGCGCTTTGCTTGGATACCCGATGTTTATCTTGGTTACCAGCTTGTGGCAGGATGCCAGCGATGGCTCCTGCTCACTGTAGCTGTAAAAAGCCCTGCTTTTTGCTGCTAGAACCGTTCTCGAACGTATCTAGAACTATCGAGCTTTTAGCAAAAAGCTCGAGTTCTAGTTCGATCTCGAACAGCCCAAAAATCACTCGAGCCTAGAACTGGAGAACCACGAACCTCGAACCACGAATCACGCTCAACTCTAGTCCTGTGTTCAATCCCCAGTGAAACCAATCTGTTCTCAGTGTTGAAATAATACGCTATCCAACTACAATATATGAAGTTCTCGGCTTTGTTGCCGAATAATGGGATGTTTTGGCTTCCATCACAAACAGAACTAAAAATTATTTATTTTTTTTTTCCCCTGGCGGTCACAACTCGTCTCTAAATGCCATTACTTTGCAGGGTTTCACAGCTTTCATAGTGGAGTGGTCATCACGTCTACTTCACACGCAGAAGGTCCTGGGTTCAATTCCCAGTATAAACAAGCCGTTTTTGCTGTTGCAGTAATTTGCTATCAACCTGTAATATATGAAATTCTTTGTTTTGTTGCCAACTGATAATATATTTTGGCTTCCATCACCAAGAGAACTACGATTTTGGGTTTCTTTTTTATTGACCATTTTAGCAGAAAACATAATCCCATATTATAAAAATCCTGTTTGTTTCAAAATATATAGTTCCTTTAAATACAAAAGCAAACGACTAAACTATGTAGAAAAAAGTAACAAATTCAATGTAAACTTCCATTTAAGCAAAATCCCTTTGTAGGAATAAAACTGGTAAAATATGTAATAACAATTGTAAATGTTTCATTAACCAAAAATACTTTCCTTCAGCAATAAAAAGGCCCCGTCAGTCACAATTCTGCTCTGCTAGCCAATACACAGTAACTTTCCATTAGGTTTCATAGAGTAGTGGTCATCACGTGTGCTTAACACGCAGAAGGTCCTGTGTTCAATCCCCAGTAAAACCAATCTGTTCTTGGTGCTGAAATAATACCCAATTAAACTACAATATATGAAGTTCTAGGCTTTGTTGCCGAATGATGGGATGTTTTAGCTTCCATCACCAACAGAGCTACGAATTTGTTTTTTATCCACCTGGCGGTCAAAACTCGTCTCTAATTGCCATTACTTTGCAGGATTTCAAAGGTTTCATAGTGTAGTAATCATCACATCTGCTTCACACGCAGAAGGTCCTGGGTTCAATCCCCTGTGAAACCAATCTGTTTTTGGTGTTGATGTAATTTCCAATTGACTTGTAATATGTGATATTCTTGGTTTCGTTGCCAAATGACAATACATTTTGGCTTCCATCACAAAGAGAACTTCGATTTTGGGTTTCTTTTTTATTGACCATTTTAGCAGAAAACATAATCCCATATTATAAAAATCCTATTTGTTTTAAAATATATAGTTCCCATAAATACAAAAGCAAACGACTAAACTATGTAGAAAAAAGTAACACATTCAATGTAAACTTCAATTTAAGCAAAATCCCTTTGTAGGAATAAAACTGGTAAAATATATAATAAAAATTGTAAATGTTTCTTTAACCAAAAATACTTTACTTCAGCAATAAAAAGGCCCCATCAGTCACAATTCTGCTCTGCTAGCCAATACACAGTAACTTTCCATCAGGTTTCATAGTGTAGTGCTCATCACGTCTGCTTAACACAGAGAAGGTCCTAGGCTGAATCCCCAGGAAAACCAATCTGTTCATGGTGTTGAACTAAAACCTAAACAACCCGCAATATATGAAGTTCTTGGCTTTGTCGCCGAATGACGGGATGTTTTGGCTTCCATCACCAACAGAGCTACGAATTTGTATTTTTTCCCCTGGCGGTGAAAACTCGTCTCTAATTGCCATTACTTTGCAGGATTTCACAGCTTTCATAGTGGAGTGGTCATCACGTCTACTTCACACGTAGCAGATTCTGGGTTCAATCCCCAGTAAAAACAAGCCGTTTTCGCTGTTTAAGTAATTTGCTATCAACCTGTAATATATGAAATTCTTGGTTTTGTTGCCAACTGATAATATATTTTGGCTTCCATCACCAAGAGAACTACGATTTTGGGTTTCTTTTTTATTGACCATTTTAGCAGAAAACATAATCCCATATTATAAAAATCATGTTTGTTTCAAAATATATAGTTCCTTTAAATACAAAAGCAAACGACTAAACTATGTAGAAAAAAGTAACACATTCATTGTAAACTTACATTTAAGCAAAATCCCTTAGTAGGAATAAAACTGGTAAAATATGTAATAACAATTGTAAATGTTTCATTAACCAAAAATACTTTCCTTCAGCAATAAAAAAGCCCCGTCAGTCACAATTCTGCTCTGCTAGCCAATACACAGTAACTTTCCATCAGGTTTCAAAGAGTAGTGGTCATCATGTCTGCTTAACACGCAGAAGCTCCTGCGTTCAAATCCCAGTGAAACCAATCTGTTCTTGGTGTTGAAATAATACCCTATTAAACTACAATATATGAAGTTCTTGGCTTTGTTGCCGAATGATGGGATGTTTTGGCTTCCATCACCAACTGAGCTACGAATTTGTTTTTTTTTTTCCCTGGTGGTCAAAACTCGTCTCTAATTGCAATTACTTTGCAGGCTTTCAAAGGTTTCATAGTGTAGTGGAAATCACGTCTGCTTTACACGCAGAAGGCCCTGGGTTCAATCCCCAGTGAAACAAATGTGTTCTTGGTGTTGAAATAATATCACATCAACCTGCAATCTATAAATTTCTTGGCTTTGTTGCCGAATAACGGGATGTTTTAGCTTCCATCACCAACAGAGCTACAAATTTGTGTTTTTTCCCCTGGCGGTCAAAACTCGTCTGTAATTGCCATTACTTTGCAGGATTTCAAAGGTTTCCTAGTGTAGTTTTCATCACGTCTCCTTCACACGCAGAAGCTCACTGGGTTCAATCCCCAGTAAAAACAAGCCGTTTTTGCTGTTGAATTAATATGCTATACACCTGTAATATATGAAATTCTTGGTTTTGTTGCCAACTGATAATATATTTTGGCTTCCATCACCAAAAGAACTACGATTTTGGATTTCTTTTTTATTGACCTTTTTAGCAGAAAACATAATCCCATATTATAAAAATCCTGTTTGTTTCAAAATTTATAGTTCCTTTAAATACAAAAGCAAACGACTAAACTATGTAGAAAAAAGTAACACATTCAATGTAAACTTCCATTTAAGCAAAATCCCTTTGTAGGAATAAAACTGGTAAAATATGTAATAAAAATTGTAAATGTTTCATTAACCAAAAATACTTTCCTTCAGCAATAAAAAGGCCCGTCAGTCACAATTCTGCTCTGATAGCCAATACCCAGTAACTTTCCATCAGGTTTCATAGAGAAGTGGTCATCACGTCTGCTTAACACGCAGAAGGTCCTGTGTTCAATCCCCAGTAAAACTAATCTGTTCTTGGTGTTGAAATAATACCTAATTAAACTACAATATATGAAGTTCTTGGCTTTGTTGCCGAATAATGGGATGTTTTAGCTTCCATCACCAACAGAGCTACGAATTTGTTTTTTTTTCCACCTGGCGGTCAAAACTCGTCTCTAATTGCCATTACTTTGCAGGATTTCAAAGGTTTCATAGTGTAGTGGTCATCACGTCTGCTTCACACGCAGAAGGTCCTGGGTTCAATCCCCAGTGAAACCAATCTGTTTTTGGTGTTGATGTAATTTCCTATTGACTTGTAATATGTGAAATTCTTGGTTTCGTTGCCAAATGACAATACATTTTGGCTTCCATCACCAAGAGAACTTCGATTTTGAGTTTCTTTTTTATTGACCATTTTAGCAGAAAACATAATCCCATATTATAAAAATCCTATTTGTTTTAAAATATATAGTTCCCATAAATACAAAAGCAAACGACTAAACTATGTAGAAAAAAGTAACACATTCAATATAAACTTCAATTTAAGCAAAATCCCTTTGTAGGAATAAAACTGGTAAAATATATACCGTATTTTTCGGACTATAAGACGCACCGGACTATAAGACGCACCATGGTTTTAGAGGAGGAAAATGGGAAAATAAAACTTTAAGCAAAAAATGTGGTCATGACACACTGTTATGGGGCGAGGATCTGCTGCTGACACTGTTATGGGGGTAATGTCCCCAAATTCTCTACTAAGGTACCCCATCCTGGTAATGATCCTCCTGCCTTGTATATGATCCTGCTATAAACCCCCATCCAGCCTGTGCACATACCCCCCATCCAGCCTGTGCACATACCCCCCATCCAGCCTGTGCACATACCCCCCCATCCAGCCTCTGCACATACCCCCCCATCCAGCCTGTTCACATACCCCCCCATCCAGCCTGTGCACATACCCCCCCATCCAGCCTGTGCACATACCCCCCATGCAGCCTGTGCACATACCCCCCATCCAGCCTGTGCACATACCCCCCATCCAGCCTGTGCACATACCCCCCATCCTGCCTGCTCATATACTCCCATCCTGCTATATGCCCCCATCGTGCTCATATACCATCCTGGTATATGGCCTGTATCCTATAGCACAGAGAAAAAAACAAACGTTTATACTCACCTTTTCCTCACTCCCTCCAGCACCGATCATCTTCCTCTCTGCGCCGCTCATCTGTGTGTGTGGAGTCGTTCCCCTGCTGCATCGCGATGTCTTCCGGTCTGTGCCGATCAGCTGACCGGCTCAGCACAGATCAGCTGACCGGCACAGACAGGAAGACATCGCGTGCAGCAGGGGGGCGGCTCCACACACGGGGACGGGTGAGTGCACTGATTCACTGCACCCCGCGCTGGTAATGACGCGCGGGGGGGCAGTGAATACAGCCGCACATGATCACTCCCGGCTGTAATTGCCAGGGGTGATCATGCGGCCGGCTCTTTGCTATGCGTGCGTCCCCGCTCGTCCTCCTGCCCACCTGTCAGTGCCGGCTTCAGCGCTGAGAGATGGGCGGGAGGATGGGCGTGCATATGTAATGAGCGGGCCCACGTGGTCACGGCAGGCGCTGCTGCTGCCTGCTCGTGCCCCCGATGACCCGCAGCACCCTCATTCCCAGCCGCAGCCCTATAGTCAGACCATAAGACGCACCCCCAACTTTCCCCCAACATTTGGGGGAAAAAAGTGCGTCTTCTGGTCCGAAAAATACGGAATTGTAAATGTTTCATTAACCAAAAATACTTTCCTTCAGCAATAAAAAGGCCCCATCAGTCACAATTCTGCTCTGCTAGCCAATACACAGTAACTTTCCATCAGGTTTCATAGTGTAGTGCTCATCACGCCTGCTTAACATGCAGAAGGTCCTAGGTTGAATCCCCAGGAAAACCAATCTGTTCATGGTGTTGAAATAAAACCTTATCAACCCGCAATATATGAAGTTCTTGGCTTTGTTGCCGAATGACGGGATGTTTTGGCTTCCATCACCAACAGAGCTACGAATTTGTTTTTTTTCCCCTGGTGGTGAAAACTCGTCTCTAATTGCCATTACTTTGCAGGATTTCACAGCTTTCATAGTGGAGTGGTCATCACGTCTACTTCACACGCAGAAGATTCTGGGTTCAATCCCCAGTAAAAACAAGCCGTTTTCGCTGTTTAAGTAATTTGCTATCAACCTGTAATATTTGAAATTCTTGGTTTTGTTGCCAACTGATAATATATTTTGGCTTCCATCACCAAGAGAACTACGATTTTGGGTTTCTTTTTTATTGACCATTTTAGCAGAAAACATAATCCCATATTATAAAAATCCTGTTTGTTTCAAAATATATACTTCCTTTAAATACAAAAGCAAACGACTAAACTATGTAGAAAAAAGTAACACATTCAATGTAAACTTCCATTTAAGCAAAATCCCTTAGTAGGAATAAAACTGGTAAAATATGTAATAACAATTGTAAATGTTTCATTAACCAAAAATACTTTCCTTCAGCAATAAAAAGGCCCCGTCAGTCACAATTCTGCTCTGCTATTCAATACACAGTAAATTTCCATAAGGTTTCATAGAGTAGTGGTCATCACGTCTGTTTAACACGCAGAAAGTCCTGCGTTCAATCCCCAGTAAAACCAATCTGTTCTTGGTGTTGAAATAATACCCAATTAAACTACAATATATGAAGTTCTTGGCTTTGCTGCCGAATGATGGGATGTTTTGGCTTCCATCACCAACAGAGCAACAACTTTGTTTCTTTTTTCCCCTGGCGGTCAAAACTCGTCTCTAATTGCCTTTACTTTGCAGGATTTCAAAGGTTTCATAGTGTAGTTTTTATCACGTCTGCTTCACACGCAGAAGGTCCTGGGTTTAATCCTCAGTAAAACCAATCTGTTCTTGGTGTTGAAATAATACCCAATTAAACTACACTATATGAAGTTCTTGGCTTTGTTGCCGAATGATGGGATGTTTTGGCTTCCATCACCAACAAAGCTACGAATTTGGGTTTTTTTTTCCCTGGCAATCAAAACTCGTCTCTAATTGCCATTACTTTGCAGGCTTTCAAAGGTTTCATAGTGTAGTGGAAATCACGTCTGCTTTACACGCAGAAGGCCCTGGGTTCAATCCCCAGTGAAACAAATGTGTTCTTGGTGTTGAAATAATATCCTATCAACCTGCAATCTATAAAGTTCTTGGCTTTGTTGACGAATGGTGGGATGTTTTGGCTTCCATCACCAACAGAGCTACGAATTTGTTTCTTTTTTTCCCCTGGCATTCAAAACTCGTCTCTAATTGCCATTACTTTGCAGGCTTTCAAAGGTTTCATAGTGTAGTTTTTATCACGTCTGCTTCACACGCAGAAGGTCCTGGGTTCAATCCCCAGTAAAACCAATCTGTTTTGGTGTTGAAGTAATTTCCTATCGACTTGTAATATGTGAAATTCTTGGTTTCGTTGCCAAATGACAATACATTTTGGCTTCCATCACAAAGAAAACTACGATTTTGGGTTTCTTTTTTATTGACCATTTTAGCAGAAAACATAATCCCATATTATAAAAGTCCTATTTGTTTTAAAATATATAGTTCCCATAAATACAAAAGCAAACGACTAAACTATGTAGAAAAAATAACACATTCAATGTAAACTTCAATTTAAGCAAAATCCCTTTGTAGGAATAAAACTGGTAAAATATGTAATAATAATTGTAAATGTTTCATTAACCAAAAATACTTTCCTTCAGCAATAAAAAGGCCCCGTCAGTCACAATTCTGCTCTGCTAGCCAATACACAGTAACTTTCCATCAGGTTTCTTAGTGTAGTGCACATCACGTCTGCTTAACACGCAGAAGGTCCTAGGTTGAATCCCCAGTAAAACCTATCTGTTCATGGTGTTGAAATAAAACCCTATCAACCTGCAGTATATGATGTTCTTGGCTTTGTTGCCGAATGACGGGATGTTTTAGCTTCCATCACCAACAGAGCTACAAATTTGTTTTTTTTCCCCTGGCGGTCAAAACTTGTCTCTAATTGCCATTACTTTGCAGGATTTCAAAGGTTTCATAGAGTAGTGGTCATCACGTCTGCTTCACATGCAGAAGGTCCTGGGTTCAATCCCCAGTAAAAACAAGCCGTTATCGCTGTTGAAGTAATTTGCTATCAACCTGTAATATATGAAATTCTTGGTTTTGTTGCCAACTGATAATATATTTTGGCTTTCATCACCAAGAGAACTACGATTTTGGGTTTCTTTTTTATTGACCATTTTAGCAGAAAACATAATCCCATATTATAAATATCCTGTTTGTTTCAAAATATATAGTTCCCATAAATACAAAAGCAAAAGACCAAACTATGGAGAAAAAATTAACACATACCCCCCCATCCAGCCTGTTCACATACCCCCCCATCCAGCCTGTTCACATACCCCCCCATCCAGCCTGTTCACATACCCCCCCATCCAGCCTGTTCACGTACCCCCCCATCCAGCCTGTTCACGTACCCCAACATCCAGCCTGTTCACGTACCCCCCCATCCAGCCTGTTCACATACCCCCCCATCCAGCCTGTTCACATACCCCCCCATCCAGCCTGTTCACATACCCCCCCATCCAGCCTGTTCACATACCCCCCCATCCAGCCTGTTCACATACCCCCCCATCCAGCCTGTTCACATACCCCCCCATCCAGCCTGTTCACATACCCCCCCATCCAGCCTGTTCACATACCCCCCCATCCAGCCTGTTCACATACCCCCCCATCCAGCCTGTTCACATACCCCCCCATCCAGCCTGTTCACATACCCCCCCCATCCAGCCTGTTCACATACCCCCCATCCAGCCTGTTCACATACCCCCCATCCAGCCTGTTCACATACCCCCCATCCAGCCTGTTCACATACCCCCCCATCCAACCTGTTCACATACCCCCCCATCCAGCCTGTTCACATACCCCCCCATCCAGCCTGTTCACATACCCCCCCATCCAGCCTGTTCACATACCCCCCCATCCAGCCTGTTCACATACCCCCCATCCAGCCTGTTCACATACCCCCCCATCCAGCCTGTTCACATACCCCCCCATCCAGCCTGTTCACATACCCCCCCATCCAGCCTGTTCACATACCCCCCCATCCAGCCTGTTCACATACCCCCCCATCCAGCCTGTTCACATACCCCCCCATCCAGCCTGTTCACATACCCCCCCATCCAGCCTGTTCACATACCCCCCCATCCAGCCTGTTCACATACCCCCCCATCCAGCCTGTTCACATACCCCCCCATCCAGCCTGTTCACATACCCCCCCATCCAGCCTGTTCACATACCCCCCCATCCAGCCTGTTCACATACCCCCCCATCCAGCCTGTTCACATACCCCCCCATCCAGCCTGTTCACATACCCCCCCATCCAGCCTGTTCACATACCCCCCCATCCAGCCTGTTCACATACCCCCCCATCCAGCCTGTTCACATACCCCCCCATCCAGCCTGTTCACATACCCCCCCATCCAGCCTGTTCACATACCCCCCCATCCAGCCTGTTCACATACCCCCCCATCCAGCCTGTTCACATACCCCCCCATCCAGCCTGTTCACATACCCCCCCCATCCAGCCTGTTCACATACCCCCCCCATCCAGCCTGTTCACATACCCCCCCATCCAGCCTGTTCACATACCCCCCCATCCAGCCTGTGCACATACCCCCCCATCCAGCCTGTGCACATACCCCCCATCCAGCCTGTGCACATACCCCCCATCCAGCCTGTGCACATACCCCCCATCCTGCCTGCTCATATACTCCCATCCTGCTATATGCCCCCATCGTGCTCATATACCATCCTGGTATATGGCCTGTATCCTATAGCACAGAGAAAAAAACAAACGTTTATACTCACCTTTTCCTCACTCCCTTCAGCACCGATCATCTTCCTCTCTGCGCCGCTGATCTGTGTGTGTGGAGCCGTTCCCCTGCTGCATCGCGATGTCTTCCGGTCTGTGCCGATCAGCTGACCGGCTCAGCACAGATCAGCTGACCGGCACAGACAGGAAGACATCGCGTGCAGCAGGGGGGCGGCTCCACACACGGGGACGGGTGAGTGCACTGATTCACTGCACCCCGCGCTGGTAATGACGCGCGGGGGGGCAGTGAATACAGCCGCACATGATCACTCCCGGCTGTAATTGCCAGGGGTGATCATGCGGCCGGCTCTTTGCTATGCGCGCGTCCCCGCTCGTCCTCCCGCCCACCTGTCAGTGCCGGCTTCAGCGCTGAGAGATGGGCGGGAGGATGGGCGTGCATATGTAATGAGCGGGCCCACGTGGTCACGGCAGGCGCTGCTGCTGCCTGCTCGTGCCCCCGATGACCCGCAGCACCCTCATTCCCAGCCGCAGCCCTATAGTCAGACCATAAGACGCACCCCCAACTTTCCCCCAACATTTGGGGGAAAAAAAGTGCGTCTTCTGGTCCGAAAAATACGGAATTGTAAATGTTTCATTAACCAAAAATACTTTCCTTCAGCAATAAAAAGGCCCCATCAGTCACAATTCTGCTCTGCTAGCCAATACACAGTAACTTTCCATCAGGTTTCATAGTGTAGTGCTCATCACACCTGCTTAACATGCAGAAGGTCCTAGGTTGAATCCCCAGGAAAACCAATCTGTTCATGGTGTTGAAATAAAACCTTATCAACCCGCAATATATGAAGTTCTTGGCTTTGTTGCCGAATGACGGGATGTTTTGGCTTCCATCACCAACAGAGCTACGAATTTGTTTTTTTTCCCCTGGCGGTAAAAACTCGTCTCTAATTGCCATTACTTTGCAGGATTTCACAGCTTTCATAGTGGAGTGGTCATCACGTCTACTTCACACGCAGAAGATTCTGGGTTCAATCCCCAGTAAAAACAAGCCGTTTTCGCTGTTTAAGTAATTTGCTATCAACCTGTAATATTTGAAATTCTTGGTTTTGTTGCCAACTGATAATATATTTTGGCTTCCATCACCAAGAGAACTACGATTTTGGGTTTCTTTTTTATTGACCATTTTAGCAGAAAACATAATCCCATATTATAAAAATCCTGTTTGTTTCGAAATATATACTTCCTTTAAATACAAAAGCAAACGACTAAACTATGTAGAAAAAAGTAACACATTCAATGTAAACTTCCATTTAAGCAAAATCCCTTAGTAGGAATAAAACTGGTAAAATATGTAATAACAATTGTAAATGTTTCATTAACCAAAAATACTTTCCTTCAGCAATAAAAAGGCCCCGTCAGTCACAATTCTGCTCTGCTAGCCAATACACAGTAACTTTCCATAAGGTTTCATAGAGTAGTGGTCATCACGTCTGTTTAACACGCAGAAAGTCCTGCGTTCAATCCCCAGTAAAACCAATCTGTTCTTGGTGTTGAAATAATACCCAATTAAACTACAATATATGAAGTTCTTGGCTTTGTGGCCGAATGATGGGATGTTTTGGCTTCCATCACCAACAGAGCAACAAATTTGTTTCTTTTTTCCCCTGGCGGTCAAAACTCGTCTCTAATTGCCATTACTTTGCAGGATTTCAAAGGTTTCATAGTGTAGTTTTTATCACGTCTGCTTCACACGCAGAAGGTCCTGGGTTTAATCCTCAGTAAAACCAATCTGTTCTTGGTGTTGAAATAATACCCAATTAAACTACACTATATGAAGTTCTTGGCTTTGTTGCCGAATGATGGGATGTTTTGGTTTCCATCACCAACAAAGCTACGAATTTGGTTTTTTTTTTCCCTGGCGGTCAAAACTCGTCTCTAATTGCCATTACTTTGCAGGGTTTCAAAGGTTTCATAGTGTAGTGGAAATCACGTCTGCTTTACACGCAGAAGGCCCTGGGTTCAATCCCCAGTGAAACAAATGTGTTCTTGGTGTTGAAATAATATCCTATCAACCTGCAATCTATAAAGTTCTTGGCTTTGTTGCTGAATAACGGGATGTTTTAGCTTCCATCACCAACAGAGCTACGAATTTGTTTTTTTTCCCCTGGCGGTCAAAAGTCGTCTCTAATTGCCATTACTTTGCAGGATTTCAAAGGTTTCATAGTGTAGTTTTCATCACGTCTGCTTCACACGCAGAAGGTCCTGGGTTCAATCCCCAGTAAAAACAAGGCGTTTTCGCTGTTGAATTAATATGCTATACACCTGTAATATATGAAATTCTTGGTTTTGTTGCCAACTGATAATATATTTTGGCTTCCATCACCAAAAGAACTACGATTTTGGGTTTCTTTTTTATTGACCATTTTAGCAGAAAACATAATCCCATATTATAAAAATCCTGTTTGTTTCAAAATATATAGTTCCTTTAAATACAAAAGCAAACGACTAAACTATGTAGAAAAAAGTAACACATTCAATGTAAACTTCCATTTAAGCAAAATCCCTTTGTAGGAATAAAACTGGTAAAATATGTAATAAAAATTGTAAATGTGTCATAAACCAAAAATACTTTCCTTCAGCAATAAAAAGGCCCGTCAGTCACAATTCTGCTCTGCTAGCCAATACACAGTAACTTTCCATCAGGTTTCATAGAGTAGTGGTCATCACGTCTGCTTAACAACCAGAAGGTCCTGCGTTCAATCCCCAGTAAAACCCATCTGTTCTTGGTGTTGAAATAATCCCCTATCAACCTGCAGTATATAAAGTTCTTGGCTTTGTTGCCGAATAACGGGATGTTTTAGCTTCCATCACCAACAGAGCTACGAATTTGTTTTTTTTCCCCTGGCGGTCAAAACTCGTCTCTAATTGCCATTACTTTGCAGATTTTTAAAGGTATCATAGTGTAGTTTTTATCACGTCTGCTTCACACGCAGAAGGTCCTGGGTTCAATCCCCAGTGAAACCAATCTGTTTTTGGTGTTGAAGTAATTTCCTATCGGCTTGTAATATGTGAAATTCTTGGTTTCGTTGCCAAATGACAATACATTTTGGCTTCCATCACAAAGAGAACTACGATTTTGGGTTTCTTTTTTATTGACCATTTTAGCAGAAAACATAATCCCATATTATAAAAATCCTATTTGTTTCAAAATATATAGTTCTCATAAATACAAAAGCAAAAGACCAAACTATGGAGAAGAAAGTAAAACATTCAATATAAACTTCAATTTAAGCAAAATCCCTTTGTAGGAATAAAACTGGTAAAATATGTAATAATAATTGGAAATGTTTCATTAACCAAAAATACTTTCCTTCAGCAATAAAAAGGCCCCGTCAGTCACAATTCTACTCTGCTAGCCAATACACAGTAATTTATCGTCTGGTTTAATAGTGTAGTGGTCATCACGTCTGCTTACACGCAGAAGGTCCTGGGTTTAATCCCCAGTGAAACCAATTTGTTCTTAGTGTTGAAATAATACGCTATCCAACTACAATATATGAAGTTCTCGGCTTTGTTGCCGTATGACGGGATGTTTTGGCTTCCATCACAAACAGAACTACAAATTATTATTTTTTTTCCCCTGGCGGTCAAAACTCGTCTCTAAATGCCATTACTTTGCAGGATTTCACAAGTTTCCTAGTGGAGTCGTCATCACGTCTACTTCACACGCAGAAGGTCCTGAGTTCAATCCCCAGTAAAAACAAGCCGTTTTCGCTGTTGAAGAAATTTGCTATCAACCTGTAACATATGAAATGCTTTGTTTTGTTGCCAACTGATAATATATTTTGGCTTTTATTACCAAGAGAACTACGATTTTGGGTTTCTTTTTTATTGACCATTTTAGCAGAAAACATAATCCCATATTATAAAAATCCTGTTTGTTTCAAAATATATAGTTCCTTTAAATACAAAAGCAAACAACTAAACTATGTGGAAAAAAGTAACACATTCAATGTAAACTTCCTTTTAAGCAAAATCCCTTTGTAGGAATAAAACTGGTAAAATATGTAATAAAAATTGTAAATGTTTCATTAACAAAAAATACTTTCTTCAGCAATAAAAAGGCCCTGTCAGTCACAATTCTGCTCTGCTAGCCAATACACAGTAACTTTCCATCAGGTTTCATAGAGTAGTGGTCATCACGTCTGCTTAACACGCAGAAGGTCCTGCGTTCAATCCCCAGTAAAACCAATCTCTTCTTGGTGTTGAAATAATACTCAATTAAACTACAATATATGAAGTTCTTGGCTTTGTTGCCGAATGATGGGAAGTAATTTGCTATCAACCTGTAACATATGAAATTCTTTGTTTTGTTGCCAACTGATAATATATTTTGGCTTCCATCACCAAGAGAACTACGATTTTGGGTTTCTTTTTTATTGACCATTTTAGCAGAAAATATAATCCCATATTATAAAAATCCTGTTTGCTTCAAAATATATAGTTCCTTTAAATACAAAATCAAACAACTAAACTATGTGGAAAAAAGTAACACATTCAATGGTCATCACGTCTGCTTAACACGCAGAAGGTCCTGCGTTCCATCCCCAGTAAAACCAATCTGTTCTTGGTGTTGAAATAATACTCAAATAAACTACTATATATGAAGTTCTTGGCTTTGTTGGCGAATGATGGGATGTTTTGGCTTCCATCCCCAACAGAGCTACGAATTTGTTTTTTTTTCCCTGGCGGTCAAAACTCGTCTCTAATTGCCATTACTTTGCAGGCTTTCAAAGGTTTCATAGTGTAGTGGAAATTACATCTGCTTTACACGCAGAAGGTCCTGGGTTCAATCCCCAGTGAAACCAATGTGTTCTTGGTGTTGAAATAATCCCCTATCAACCTGCAGTATATAAATTTCTTGGCTTTGTTGCCGAATAACTGGATGTTTTAGCTTCCATCACCAACAGAGCTACGAATTTGTTTTTTTTCCCCTGGCGGTCAAAACTCGTCTCTAATTGCTATTACTTTGCAGGATTTCAAAGGTTTCATAGTGTAGTAGTCATCACGTCTGCTTCACACGCAGAAGGTCCTGGGTTCAATCCCCAGTGAAACCAATCTGTTTTTGGTGTTGAAGTAATTTCCTATCGACTTGTAATATGTGAAATTCTTGGTTTTGTTGCGAAATGACAATACATTTTGGCTTCCATCACAAAGAGAACTACGATTTTGGGTTTCTTTTTTATTGACCATTTTAGCAGAAAACATAATCCCATATTATAAAAATACTATTTGTTTCAAAATATATAGTTCCCATAAATACAAAAGCAAAAGACCAAACTATGGAGAAAAGAGTAACACATTCAATATAAACTTCAATTTAAGCAAAATCCCTTTGTAAGAATAAAACTGGTAAAATATGTAATAATAATTGTAAATGTTTCATTAACCAAAAATACTTTCCTTCAGCAATAAAAAGGCCCCGTCAGTCACAATTCTGCTCTGCTAGCCAATACACAGTAACTTATCGTCAGGTTTCATAGTGTAGTGGTCATCACGTCTGCTTAACACGCAGAAGGTCCTGGGTTTAATCCCCAGTGAAACCAATCTGTTCTTAGTGTTGAAATAACACGTTATCCAACTACAATATATGAAATTCTCGGCTTTGTTGCCGTATGACGGGATGTTTTGGCTTCCATCACAAACAGAACTACAAATTATTATTTTTTTTCCCCTGGCGGTCAAAACTCGTCTCTAAATGCCATTACATTTCACAGGTTTCATAGTGGAGTCGTCATCACGTCTACTTCACACGCATAAGTTCCTGGGTTCAATCCCCAGTAAAAACAATCCGTTTTCACTGTTGAAGTAATTTGCTATCAACCTGTAACATATGAAATTCTTGGTTTTTTGCCAACTGATAATATATTTTGGCTTCCCTCACCAAGAGAACTACGATTTTGGGTTTCTTTTTTATTGACCATTTTAGCAGAAAACATAATCCCATATTATAAAAATCCTGTTTGTTTCAAAATATATAGTTCCTTTAAATACAAAAGCAAACGACTAAACTATGTAGAAAAAGTAACACATTCAATGTAAACTTCCATTTAAGCAAAATCCCTTTGTAGGAATAAAACTGGTAAAATATGTAATAATAATTGTAAATGTTTCATTAACCAAAAATACTTTCCTTCAGCAATAAAAAGGCCCGTCAGTCACAATTCTGCTCTGCTAGCCAATACACAGTAACTTTTCGTCAGGTTTCATAGTGTAGTGGTCATCATTTCTGCTTAACATGCAGAAGGTCCTGGGTAGAGTTGAGCGCGGTTCGAGTTTCTCCAGTTATAGGCTCGAGTGATTTTAGGGGCTGTTCGAGATCGAACTAGAACTCGAGCTTTTTGCAAAAGCTCGATAGTTCTAAATACGTTCGAGAACGGTTCTAGCAGCAAAAAGCAGGGCTTTTTATAGCTATAGTGTGCAGGAGCCATCGCTGGCAGCCTGCCACAAGCTGGTAACCAAGATAAACATCGGGTATCCAACCAAAGCGCTTTGGTTAGTAACCCGATGTTTATCCTAGTTACGTGCAGGAAGCCCACACTTCCCCGCTCAGCTCGCTCCGCTCCCTCCTGCCCGCGGCATGTACACACGTACACACGTATACACACACACACACACACACACGGTCCCTCTCGGCTTACCTGCGGTCGGCCCTGGGGCAGCAGTCCTTGGCACTGGAAACTGTGGCTGCCGGCCCTTTAAGGCCCGCAGACCACAGCGTTCACTGTGTTCTCCTGCATTGAGCATCATCTGTGGGCGGAGCTACCTCCCGGCGTCCTGCTCGGTCGCACAGATGAAGGAGTCACAGTGCCAGCCAGCGACTCCCAGCACATCGCTTCCCTCCGGCGCGGTGTGGGCCCCATCTGCACCGTGACCTGATCAGTATGTGGGACATCACTCCCTCCCCGCCCCTCCCTGTCCCCCTGTGCGTGTGTTTGCCCCGCAGAGCCATGTGTGTGGCCCCCGGAGCCGCGTGTGTGGGCCCCGCAGAGCAAGGTGTGTGTTTGTATGTATGCATGCAGCAGAGCAGTATGCGTGTCTATATGTATGTATATATGCAGCAGAGCAGTATGCGTGTCTGTATGTATGTATGTATATATGCAGCAGAGCAGTATGCGTGTCTGTATGTATGTATATATGCAGCAGAGCAGTATGCGTGTCTGTATGTATGCATGTATATATGCAGCAGAGCAGTATACGTGTCTGTCTGTATGTATATATATGCAGCAGAGCAGTATACGTGTCTGTATGTATGTATGTATATATGCAGCAGAGCAGTATGCGTGTCTGTATGTATGTATATATGCAGCAGAGCAGTATGCGTGTCTGTATGTATGTATGTATATATGTAGCAGAGTAGTATGCGTGTCTGTATGTATGTATATATATATGCAGCAGAGCAATATGCGTGTCTGTCTGTATGTATGCATGTATGTATGTATGCAGCAGAGCAGTATACGTGTCTGTATGTATGTATATATGTAGCAGAGTAGTATGAGCGTCTGTATGTATATATATATGCAGCAGAGCAATAGCGTGTCTGTCTGTATGTATGCATGTATGTATGCAGCAGAGCAGTATGCGTGTCTGTATGTATGTATGTATATATGCAGCAGAGCAGTATGCGTGTCTGTATGTATGTATATATGGAGCAGAGCAGTATGCGTGTCTGTATGTATGCATGTATGTATGCAGCAGAGCAGTATACGTGTCTGTATGTATGTATGTATATATGCAGCAGAGCAGTATGCGTGTCTATATGTATGTATGTATATATGCAGCAGAGCAGTATGCGTGTCTGTATGTGTGTATGTATATATGCAGCAGAGCAGTATGCGTGTATGTATGTATATATGCAGCAGAGCAGTATGCGTGTCTGTATGTATGTATGTATGTATGCAGCAGAGCAGTATATGTGTCTGTATGTATGTATGTATGTATGCAGCAGAGCAGTATGCGTGTCTGTATGTATGTATATATTCAGCAGAGCAGTATGCGTGTATGTATGTATGTATGTATATATGCAGCAGAGCAGTATGCGTGTATGTATGTATATATGCAGCAGAGCAGTATGCGTGTCTGTATGTATGTATGTATATATGTAGCAGAGTAGTATGCGTGTCTGTCTGTATGTATGCATTTATGTATGCAGCAGAGCAGTATACGTGTCTGTATGTATGTATATATGTAGCAGAGCAGTATGCATGTCTGTATGTATGTATGTATGTATATATGCAGCAGAGCAGTATGCGTGTATGTATGTATATATGCAGCAGAGCAGTATGCGTGTCTGTATGTATGTATGTATATATGTAGCAGAGTAGTATGCGTGTCTGTATGTATATATATATGCAGCCGAGCAGTATGCGTGTCTGTTTGTATGTATGTATGCATGTATGTATGCAGCAGAGCAGTATACGTGTCTGTATGTATGTATATATGTAGCAGAGCAGTATGCGTGTATGTATATATATATGCAGCAGAGCAGTATGCGTGTCTGTATGTATGTATGTATATATGTAGCAGAGTAGTATGCGTGTCTGTATGTATGTATATATATATGCAGCAGAGCAATATGCGTGTCTGTCTGTATGTATGCATGTATGTATGCAGCAGAGCAGTATGCGTGTCTGTATGTATGCATGTATGTATGCAGCAGAGCAGTATGCGTGTCTGTATGTATGCATGTATGTATGCAGCAGAGCAGTATACGTGTCTGTATGTATGCATGTATGTATGCAGCAGAGCAGTATACGTGTCTGTATGTATGTATGTATATATGCAGCAGAGCAGTATGCGTGTCTATATGTATGTATGTATAAATGCAGCAGAGCAGTATGCGTGTCTATGTATGTATGTATATATGTAGCAGAGTAGTATGCGTGTCTGTATGTATGTATGTATATATGCAGCAGAGCAGTATGCGTGTCTATGTATGTATGTATATATGTAGCAGAGTAGTATGCGTGTCTGTATGTATGTATATATGCAGCAGAGCAGTATGCGTGTCTATGTATGTATGTATATATGTAGCAGAGTAGTATGCGTGTCTGTATGTATGTATATATATATGCAGCAGAGCAATATGCGTGTCTGTCTGTATGTATGCATGTATGTATGCAGCAGAGCAGTATGCGTGTCTGTATGTATGCATGCAGAGCAGTATGCGTGTCTGTCTGTATGTATGTATGTATGTATGCAGAAGAGCAGTATGCATGTCTGTCTGTATGTATGCATGTATGTATGCAGCAGAGCAGTATGCGTGTCTGTCTGTATGTATGTATGCAGCAGAGCAGTGTGTGTGTGTGTGTCTGTATGTATGTATGCAGCAGAGCAGTATGTGTGTGTCTGTCTATATGTATGTATGTAGCAGAGCAGTGTGTGTGTGTCTGTCTATATGTATGTATGCATGCAGAGCAGTATGTGTGTGTCTGTATGTATGTATGTATGCAGCATAGCAGTGTGTGTCTCTGTATGTATGCATGTATGATGTGTATCTATGTATGTCAGTGTATATGACTGTATAGATTTGTCTGTTTATATGTATTTTTGTGAGTTTGCCTTTAAATATGTATATGTACGTGTATGTATCTGTGTATGTGTGTGTGTCTGCGTGTTTATGGGGCCCACTGGGACTCTTCCGCCCGGGGCCCACAAAAACCTGGAGCCGGCCCTGCCTGCGGTGATGAAGTCCCGCCATCCCGACCTCAGCGCTGTCACTGTCCTTCATGGCCGCCGCTTGTCACATCACCTTCTCTCGCTTCCGACCCGAGACAGACTAGCGGTGACTAGAGATGAGCGAACCGGTCGCGGTTCGGCTCGAGGTTGGTTCGCCGAACGGACCTCCCGTTCGAGTTCGGTTCGTCGAACGTTCGACGAACCGAACTCGAACTGCATAGGAAACAATGGCAGGCAATCACAAATACAGAAAAACACCTAGAAAACACCCTCAAAGGTGTCCTAAAGGTGACAAACAACTCAAACACATTGGAAAGTGACAAGGACATATACTCATGCGAAAACAAAACAGCTGGACAAGGAAAAAGAGGAGGACACACAGATATAGGCATGGCACGCCCTTCTAAAATCATGTAAAACACCGCAAGGTGACTCCAAGCGGAGTCTCCATTTTTTCCAAAAATTGGGCCACACACACCCACCCCTTCAGTGGCAGCAGTTGTGCCCCAGTTGTACACTTCACAGCTACATTTGCATCAAGCACATTCAAAAATACGCCATTCTTATCCATCCCCAGGATGACACCGGGGTAGGTAGCAAAGTCTTTGCTGACCCATGACTTGTTCATCTTGGCTTCTTTTAAAAACAATGTAAGCAAGGGTTACTCCAAGCGGAGTCTCCCTTTTTTCCAAAAATTGGGCCACACAGACACCCACCCCATCAGTGGCAGCACTTGGGCCCTAGTTGCAAACAGGATGTTTTGATTTGCATCAAGCACATTCAAAAATACGCCATTCTTATCCGTCCCCAGGATGACACCGGGGTAGGTAGCAAAGTCTTTCCTGATCCCAGCTCTGTTCATCTTGGCTTCTTTTAAAAACACATCAAGCAAGGGTTACTCCAAGCGGAGTCTCCCTTTTTTTCCAAAAATTGGGCCACACAGACACCCACCCCATCAGTGGCAGCACTTGGGCCCTAGTTGCAAACAGGATGTTTTGATTTGCATCAAGCACATTCAAAAATACGCCATTCTTATCCGTCCCCAGGATGACACCGGGGTAGGTAGCAAAGTCTTTCCTGATCCCAGCTCTGTTCATCTTGGCTTCTTTTAAAAACACATCAAGCAAGGGTTACTCCAAGCGGAGTCTCCCTTTTTTTCCAAA
Source organism: Anomaloglossus baeobatrachus (assembly GCF_048569485.1). Taxonomy (NCBI): domain Eukaryota; kingdom Metazoa; phylum Chordata; class Amphibia; order Anura; family Aromobatidae; genus Anomaloglossus; species Anomaloglossus baeobatrachus. Next base: position 354,030,679 of record NC_134354.1, read on the forward strand.
AATTGGGCCACACAGACACCCACCCCATCAGTGGCAGCACTTGGGCCCTAGTTGCAAACAGGATGTTTTGATTTGCATCAAGCACATTCAAAAATACGCCATTCTTATCCGTCCCCAGGATGACACCGGGGTAGGTAGCAAAGTCTTTGCTGATCCCAGCTCTGTTCATCTTGGCTTCTTTTAAAAACACATCAAGCAAGGGTTACTCCAAGCGGAGTTTCCCTTTTTTTCCAAAAATTGGGCCACACAGACACCCACCCCATCAGTGGCAGCACTTGGGCCCTAGTTGCAAACAGGATGTTTTGATTTGCATCAAGCACATTCAAAAATACGCCATTCTTATCCGTCCCCAGGATGACACCGGGGTAGGTAGCAAAGTCTTTCCTGATCCCAGCTCTGTTCATCTTGGCTTCTTTTAAAAACACATCAAGCAAGGGTTACTCCAAGCGGAGTCTCCCTTTTTTTCCAAAAATTGGGCCACACAGACACCCACCCCATTAGTGGCAGCACTTGGGCCCTAGTTGCAAACAGGATGTTTTGATTTGCATCAATCACATTCAAAAATACCCCATAATTAACCGTCCCCAGGATGACACCGGGGTAGGTAGCAAAGTCTTTGCTGACCCATGACTTGTTCATCTTGGCTTCTTTTAAAAACAATGTAAGCAAGGGTTACTCCAAGCGGAGTCTCCCTTTTTTTCCAAAAATTGGGCCACACAGACACCCACCCCATCAGTGGCAGCACTTGGGCCCTAGTTGCAAACAGGATGTTTTGATTTGCATCAAGCACATTCAAAAATACGCCATTCTTATCCGTCCCCAGGATGACACCGGGGTAGGTAGCAAAGTCTTTGCTGATCCCAGCTCTGTTCATCTTGGCTTCTTTTAAAAACACATCAAGCAAGGGTTACTCCAAGCGGAGTCTCCCTTTTTTTCCAAAAATTGGGCCACACAGACACCCACCCCATCAGTGGCAGCACTTGGGCCCTAGTTGCAAACAGGATGTTTTGATTTGCATCAAGCACATTCAAAAATACGCCATTCTTATCCGTCCCCAGGATGACACCGGGGTAGGTAGCAAAGTCTTTGCTGATCCCAGCTCTGTTCATCTTGGCTTCTTTTAAAAACACATCAAGCAAGGGTTACTCCAAGCGGAGTCTCCCTTTTTTTCCAAAAATTGGGCCACACAGACACCCACCCCATCAGTGGCAGCACTTGGGCCCTAGTTGCAAACAGGATGTTTTGATTTGCATCAAGCACATTCAAAAATACGCCATTCTTATACGTCCCCAGGATGACACCGGGGTAGGTAGCAAAGTCTTTCCTGATCCCAGCTCTGTTCATCTTGGCTTCTTTTAAAAACACATCAAGCAAGGGTTACTCCAAGCAGGGTCTCCCTTTTTTTCCAAAAATTGGGCCACACAGACACCCACCCCATCAGTGGCAGCACTTGGGCCCTAGTTGCAAACAGGATGTTTTGATTTGCATCAAGCACATTCAAAAATACGCCATTCTTATCCGTCCCCAGGATGACACCGGGGTAGGTAGCAAAGTCTTTGCTGATCCCAGCTCTGTTCATCTTGGCTTCTTTTAAAAACACATCAAGCAAGGGTTACTCCAAGCGGAGTCTCCCTTTTTTTCCCAAAATTGGGCCACACAGACACCCACCCCATCAGTGGCAGCACTTGGGCCCTAGTTGCAAACAGGATGTTTTTATTTGCATCAAGCACATTCAAAAATACGCCATTCTTATCCGTCCCCAGGATGACACCGGGGTAGGTAGCAAAGTCTTTGCTGATCCCAGCTCTGTTCATCTTGGCTTCTTTTAAAAACACATCAAGCAAGGGTTACTCCAAGCGGAGTCTCCCTTTTTTTCCAAAAATTGGGCCACACAGACACCCACACCATCAGTGGCAGCACTTGGGCCCTAGTTGCAAACAGGATGTTTTGATTTGCATCAAGCACATTCAAAAATACGCCATTCTTATCCGTCCCCAGGATGACACCGGGGTAGGTAGCAAAGTCTTTGCTGATCCCAGCTCTGTTCATCTTGGCTTCTTTTAAAAACACATCAAGCAAGGGTTACTCCAAGCGGAGTCTCCCTTTTTTTCCAAAAATTGGGCCACACAGACACCCACCCCATCAGTGGCAGCACTTGGGCCCTAGTTGCAAACAGGATGTTTTGATTTGCATCAAGCACATTCAAAAATACGCCATTCTTATCCGTCCCCAGGATGACACCGGGGTAGGTAGCAAAGTCTTTGCTGATCCCAGCTCTGTTCATCTTGGCTTCTTTTAAAAACAATGTAAGCAAGGGTTACTCCAAGCGGAGTCTCCCTTTTTTTCCAAAAATTGGGCCACACAGACACCCACCCCATCAGTGGCAGCACTTGGGCCCTAGTTGCAAACAGGATGTTTTGATTTGCATCAAGCACATTCAAAAATACGCCATTCTTATCCGTCCCCAGGATGACACCGGGGTAGGTAGCAAAGTCTTTCCTGATCCCAGCTCTGTTCATCTTGGCTTCTTTTAAAAACACATCAAGCAAGGGTTACTCCAAGCGGAGTCTCCCTTTTTTTCCAAAAATTGGGCCACACAGACACCCACCCCATCAGTGGCAGCACTTGAGCCCTAGTTGCAAACAGGATGTTTTGATTTGCATCAATCACATTCAAAAATACCCCATAATTAACCGTCCCCAGGATGACACCGGGGTAGGTAGCAAAGTCTTTGCTGACCCATGACTTGTTCATCTTGGCTTCTTTTAAAAACAATGTAAGCAAGGGTTCCTCCAAGCGGAGTCTCCCTTTTTTCCAAAAATTGGGCCACACAGACACCCACCCCATCAGTGGCAGCACTTGGGCCCTAGTTGCAAACAGGATGTTTTGATTTGCATCAAGCACATTCAAAAATATGCCATTCTTATCCGTCCCCAGGATGACACCGGGGTAGGTAGCAAAGTCTTTGCTGATCCCAGCTCTGTTCATCTTGGCTTCTTTTAAAAACACATCAAGCAAGGGTTACTCCAAGCGGAGTCTCCCTTTTTTTCCAAAAATTGGGCCACACAGACACCCACCCCATCAGTGGCAGCACTTGGGCCCTAGTTGCAAACAGGATGTTTTGATTTGCATCAAGCACATTCAAAAATACGCCATTCTTATCCGTCCCCAGGATGACACCGGGGTAGGTAGCAAAGTCTTTGCTGATCCCAGCTCTGTTCATCTTGGCTTCTTTTAAAAACACATCAAGCAAGGGTTACTCCAAGCGGAGTCTCCCTTTTTTTCCAAAAATTGGGCCACACAGACACCCACCCCATCAGTGGCAGCACTTGGGCCCTAGTTGCAAACAGGATGTTTTGATTTGCATCAAGCACATTCAAAAATGCGCCATTCTTATCCGTCCCCAGGATGACACCGGGGTAGGTAGCAAAGTCTTTGCTGATCCCAGCTCTGTTCATCTTGGCTTCTTTTAAAAACACATCAAGCAAGGGTTACTCCAAGCGGAGTCTCCCTTTTTTTCCAAAAATTGGGCCACACAGACACCCACCCCATCAGTGGCAGCACTTGGGCCCTAGTTGCAAACAGGATGTTTTGATTTGCATCAAGCACATTCAAAAATACGCCATTCTTATCCGTCCCCAGGATGACACCGGGGTAGGTAGCAAAGTCTTTCCTGATCCCAGCTCTGTTCATCTTGGCTTCTTTTAAAAACACATCAAGCAAGGGTTACTCCAAGCGGAGTCTCCCTTTTTTTCCAAAAATTGGGCCACACAGACACCCACCCCATCAGTGGCAGCACTTGGGCCCTAGTTGCAAACAGGATGTTTTGATTTGCATCAATCACATTCAAAAATACCCCATAATTAACCGTCCCCAGGATGACACCGGGGTAGGTAGCAAAGTCTTTGCTGACCCATGACTTGTTCATCTTGGCTTCTTTTAAAAACAATGTAAGCAAGGGTTACTCCAAGCGGAGTCTCCCTTTTTTCCAAAAATTGGGCCACACAGACACCCACCCCATCAGTGGCAGCACTTGGGCCCTAGTTGCAAACAGGATGTTTTGATTTGCATCAAGCACATTCAAAAATACGCCATTCTTATCCGTCCCCAGGATGACACCGGGGTAGGTAGCAAAGTCTTTGCTGATCCCAGCTCTGTTCATCTTGGCTTCTTTTAAAAACACATCAAGCAAGGGTTACTCCAAGCGGAGTCTCCCTTTTTTTCCAAAAATTGGGCCACACAGACACCCACCCCATCAGTGGCAGCACTTGGGCCCTAGTTGCAAACAGGATGTTTTGATTTGCATCAATCACATTCAAAAATACCCCATAATTAACCGTCCCCAGGATGACACCGGGGTAGGTAGCAAAGTCTTTGCTGATCCCAGCTCTGTTCATCTTGGCTTCTTTTAAAAACACATCAAGCAAGGGTTACTCCAAGCGGAGTCTCCCTTTTTTTCCAAAAATTGGGCCACACAGACACCCACCCCATCAGTGGCAGCACTTGGGCCCTAGTTGCAAACAGGATGTTTTGATTTGCATCAATCACATTCAAAAATACCCCATAATTAACCGTCCCCAGGATGACACCGGGGTAGGTAGCAAAGTCTTTGCTGACCCATGACTTGTTCATCTTGGCTTCTTTTAAAAACAATGTAAGCAAGGGTTACTCCAAGCGGAGTCTCCCTTTTTTCCAAAAATTGGGCCACACAGACACCCACCCCATCAGTGGCAGCACTTGGGCCCTAGTTGCAAACAGGATGTTTTGATTTGCATCAAGCACATTCCAAATCCACAAGCATTTACTCTCCCCAGGATGACACAGGGGTAGTAAATTCCTTCTGGATCCATGACTTGTTCATTTTGATGAACGTCAGTCTGTTCACATTGTCACTGGACAGACGCGTGCGCTTATCTGTCAGCACACACCCAGCAGCACTGAAGACACGTTCAGAGACAACGCTGGCAGCTGGACACGACAAAATCTCCAAGGCGTAACTGGAGAGCTCTGGCCATTTTTCTATGTTTGAAGCCCAAAAGGAGCAAGGCTCCAGTTGCACAGTCATGGCATCGATGTTCATTTGGAGATACTCCTGTATCATCCTCTCCAGCCGTTGAGTATGTGTCAGACTTGTTGTCTCTGGTGGCCTTGCAAAAGAGGGTCTAAAAAAATTATGAAAAGATTCCATAAAATTGCTGTTACCGGCACCAGATACGGTCCTACTGGTACGGGTAGACTGGTGAAGATGACGAGACCGTCCCATGTTTGTCAAGTTACAACTGGGAGATTCCCTCCCTGCACCTGCACGGTTGTTTGGTGGAAAAGCCGAGCTAAGATCGAGTAACAGCTTCTGCTGATACTCCTGCATACGTGCGTCCCTTTCTATGGCTGGAATTATGTCACAAAATTTGGACTTGTACCGGGGATCTAATAGTGTGGCAATCCAGTAGTCATCATCACTTCTAATTTTGACAATACGACTGTCATGTTGGAGGTAGTGCAACAAAAAGGCACTCATGTGTCTTGCGCAGCCATGCGGACCAAGTCCACGCTGTGTTTGTGGCATAGAGGTGCTACCCGTTCTTTCTTCCTCTGACATCTCCCCCCAACCTCTTTCAACTGAAATTTGACCAAGGTCTCCCTCATCCGCTGAGTCTTCCATGTCCATGGACAGTTCGTCCTCCATTTCTTCATGTTCTCCTGCACCTTGCTCAACATTTTGCCTGCTACTATGCGCCCTTGTCGATCCCTGTTCCCCATGGTCCCATGCCTGCTGCGTTGGTGATGATGAACGTCTGGACCTTGGTGATGTTGTTGTCCCTTGCACATATGAATCCTCCTGTAGTTCCTCCCCTTCATGTTGTCCCACCCCCTGACTCCGAATAGTGTTTAGCGTGTGCTCCAGCATGTAAATGACTGGAATCGTCATGCTGATAATGGCATTGTCAGAGCTAAACATATTCGTCGCCATGTCGAAACTGTGCAGAAGGGTGCATAGGTCCTTGATCTGAGACCACTCCATCAGGGTGATCTTCCCCACCTCTGCATCTCGTGGGCCCAGGCTATACGTCATGACGTATTGCACCAGGGCTCTGCGGTGCTGCCACAGTCGCTGTAACATGTGGAGAGTTGAATTCCAGCGTGTCGCCACATCGCATTTCAGGCGATGAACCGGCAGTCCGAAAGACTTCTGTAGCGATGCAAGTCGCTCAGCTGCGGCGCTTGAACGCCGGAAGTGAGCAGACAGTTTTCGTGCCCTGTTCAGAAGGCCATCTAGGCCGGGATAGTGTGTTAAAAATTGCTGCACGACAAGGTTCAACACGTGAGCCATACAAGGTACGTGTGTCACCTTGCCCAGGCGAAGGGCCGCACCCAGGTTTGCAGCATTGTCGCACACGGCCTTACCAGGCTGCAGGTTGAGTGGAGACAACCATTTATTAAACTCGGACCGCAGAGCTGACCACAACTCCTCAGCTGTGTGACTCTTATTACCAAGACATGTCAAGCTAAAGACCGCCTGATGCCGTTGCGCTCGGCTGCCAGCATAGTAATGAGGCGTGCGTGATTCCTTCTGCGCAGTGAGAACGCTGGTGGCCTGACCAGGCAGGCTTGGGGCGGAGGTGGAGGACCCAGATGAGGTGGAGGATGCAGAAGCTGTGGCGGAACTTGGACAGACTGAGGATTGACACACAAGTCGTGGGGACGGCAAGACTTGTGCAGCAGACCCTTCACCATCTATCACCATAGTTACCCAGTGCCCAGTCAGCGACATGTAACGTCCCTGTCCATGCTTACTGGTCCAAGTATCGGTGGTGAAATGCACCCGTTCACACACAGAGTTTCTCAAGGAAGCGGTGATGTTGTGTGCGACATGCTGGTGTAGCGCGGGCACACCTTTCTTAGAGAAGTAGTGGCGACTAGGCATCTGGTACTGGGGCACAGCGACAGACATAAGGTCTCTAAAATCCTGTGTGTCCACTAGGCGGAAAGGCAGCATTTCGGTAGCCAACAGCTTACAGAGGGATAGAGTCAACCTCTTAGCTTTGTCATGGGTCAGAGGAAGTGGCCTTTTATTTGACCACATCTGAGGGACAGAGATCTGGCTGCTGTGTGTAGACGGTGTTGAGTGTCAGGGCCAGGCGGTCGGGCAGACCCAGGAGGTGGATCCACTGGGCCGAACTCTAAGATGGTGGTAGGAGTCCGGTAGCTGAAGCACTATGGATAGCAGAACAGTCCGTGCACGTGAAGGTAACGGAGAAGTCCCTGGGACCACGGAGTCACAGATGGTAGTCCGGGTGACGTAGCTCAGGTTCGGAAGCCGAGATGATGTCAGGCAGGGTCCGGAACCTTGTGGAGCGAGATGACAGGTCACCGCAGGGATCCGAGATGGTACGGACTGTCAGATGGCAGACGGACAGCGTGCGGGGTTCGGGATTCAGCAGAACCGGATGGCGAGGCAGGATCAGCTCTAGAAGAGAGATACGTGAGTATGGCACGAAGACACAAGGAGACCTGACTCCTAGCTTGGAAAACACGAAGATCAGGCCCCGCCCCCTTGGACAATAAACCCCTTTATACCCTGTACCTGATTAGCCTCATTTCCTGTTAATGGACGCTGGCCCTTTAAGAAAGGGTCAGTGATCGCGCTCGCGCCCTAATGCGCATGCGCGCCGCCCGGGTGCCAGAAGCCAGGGAAGGAGGCTGAGAGGAGGACGCAGGGGAGCCGGCCAGGTCCTGGGAAGCCGTCGGGCGCCGGGATCGGGGACCAGGGGGCCTAGGAAGGACGGACACCGGAGGCTGGAGAGCGAGGAGCGTGGCAGGTGAGCCGGGGAGCGGGGGTGAGGACCCGGGAAGGGGAGCCGAGGACCCGGGGAGCGTGACAGTACCCCCCCCACGCCCCCCTCCCCGCAACCGGGACATGAAGGCACGGATCAGAGGAGTGCCCACGTTCTCCCTGGGCTCCCAGGACCTATCCTCAGGACCATACCCTTCCCAGTCCACCAGGAAGAACTGCCGACCTCGAACGGTCTTCATGGCCACGACATCCCTTACCGCATAGATGTCGTCATCGGCAATAGGTGGAGGAGCCGGATTGGCAGCAGCGGAGAATGGACCAAGGACCACCGGCTTGAGCAGGGAGACGTGGAATGAGTTGGGTATCCTCATCGTGGCCGGGAGCTGTAACTTGTAGGAGACCTCGTTGATTTTGGTGAGGACCTTAAACGGCCCGATGTAGCGAGGACCCAGCTTGTAGGAAGGTATCTTCAATCGGATGTACTGGGAAGCAAGCCAGACCAGGTCACCAGGAGAGAAACACGGAGGGTCCAGACGCCTCTTGTCAGCGTGTTTCTTCATCCGCTGGGAAGCGCGCCCAAGGGATGCCTTGACAGAGTCCCAAATGGTAGCGAAGTCACGGGCTACAGTATCAGCAGCAGGGACATCCGAAGAAGGGGATATAGGCAATGGGACGGAGGGCTGAAGTCCGTAAACGACATGGAAGGGAGATTTGGAGGACGACTCACTGATGTGGTGGTTATGGGAGAATTCAGCCCAAGGCAGAAGCGTGGACCAGTCGTCGTGATGGGCGTTGACATAGTGACGTAAGAAGGAGGTCAAGATTTGATTGACCCTCTCCACTTGGCCATTAGACTGAGGATGGTAAGCAGAAGAAAAGTCCAGAGTCACTCCCAGATGTTTGCAGAGCGCCCTCCAGAAGCGGGAGGTGAACTGAGTTCCTCTGTCGGACACGATGTGGGATGGAAAGCCATGCAAGCGGAAGATGTGATGTATATAGGCTTCCGCGAGTTCCTGAGCAGAGGGCAGTCCGGCCATAGGGACGAAGTGAGCCATTTTGGAGAACCGATCCACCACGACCCATATGACTGTGTGCCCGGAGGATAATGGCAAGTCCGTAATAAAGTCCATCGCTATGTGTTGCCACGGAACTGAGGGTATCGGCAGAGGCAGAAGACGGCCATAGGGCAGGTGTTTGGGCGTCTTGTTCCTGGCACATGAGGGGCAGGCAGAGACAAAAGCAGCGACGTCCGTGCGAAGGGATGGCCACCAGTAGTGACGTACAATCGCACCCCATGTTCTCTTCTGGCCTGCATGACCGGCTGTTTTTGAGGCATGACCCCAGTGTAACACTTTTTGCCTGTCAGTCTCAGAGACATAGGTCTTCCCGGGCGGTATCTGGGCCAGGGTGACAGGAGCCACCGGAATAATTTTGCTAGGAGAGATGATAGGTTGGGTAGTCTCTTCCTCCTGCTCCATGGGCATGAGAGACCTAGACAAGGCATCAGCGCGTACATTCTTGTCCGCGGGTCTGAAATGGAGCTGGAAATCAAATCTGGCAAAGAATAAGGACCACCTGGCTTGCCGTGGGTTCAGTCGCTGAGCGGACCGCAGGTATTCCAGGTTCTTATGGTCCGTGTAGATAATCACGGGGTACACTGCTCCTTCCAGGAGGTAGCGCCACTCCTCCAGAGCCAGTTTGACCGCCAATAGTTCTCGGTCACCGATGGTGTAATTACGTTCAGGCGCTGAGAAGTTCTTGGAAAAGAAACCGCAAGTCACCATCTTACCGGAGGAGGACTTCTGCATGAGCACTGCTCCGGCTCCCGAGGAGGAGGCATCCACCTCCAAGGTGAACTGGCGGTTTAATTCCGGTCGGTGGAGTACAGGAGAGGAGGCAAATGCTCGCTTCAGAGAGCAAAACGCGGCGTCGGCCGCAGGTGACCAGTCCTTTGGATTAGCCTCCTTTTTGGTCAAAGCGGAGAGAGGAGCAGTCAGGGCAGAGAAGTGAGGGATAAACTGGCGGTAGTAGTTGGCGAATCCCAGGAAGCGTTGGATTGCCTTCAGTCCAGAAGGAGGAGGCCAGTTGAGAATGGCGGAGACCTTCTTGGGATCCATCTGCAGTCCAGTATCAGAGATGATGTACCCCAGAAAGGGGAGAGAAGACTGCTCAAAGACACACTTCTCATATTTGGCGTAGAGACGATTCTCTCTCAGTCTTTGTAGAACCAGCTGTACGTTCTCTCTGTGGGTCTGGAGGTCCGGAGAGAAGACAAGGATGTCATCCAGATAAACTACTACACAGACGTAGAGGAGGTCCCGGAAAATGTCGTTCACCAATTCTTGGAAGACGGCAGGAGCGTTACACAGGCCGAAGGGCATCACGCAGTATTCATAGTGCCCATCGCGAGTATTAAACGCAGTCTTCCATTCGTCCCCAGAGCGAATACGAACTAGGTTGTAGGCACCCCGAAGATCCAGTTTGGTGAACACACGGGCTCCTCTGAGCCGGTCGAACAATTCGGGGATGAGCGGCAGAGGGTACTTGTTTTTTACGGTGATCTGATTCAAACCCCGGTAGTCAATGCATGGGCGTAGGTCACCCTCTTTCTTCTTAACGAAGAAGAAGCCTGCTCCCGCAGGAGAGGAGGATCTCCGGATGAATCCCCTTGCCAGGCTCTCTGTGATGTAGGTAGACATGGCTCTGGTTTCGGCTGGAGACAACGGATATATCCGTCCTCGAGGTGGGGTTGTTCCGGGGAGCAGGTCGATGGCGCAATCGTAGGGACGGTGTGGCGGAAGTACTTCAGACTCCTTTTTGTCAAAAACGTCTGCGAAGGACCAATAGGCCGAGGGCAGTTCCGGTAGGTTCTCTGGAACCGGAGGTCGTCGGATGGGTTGTATGGACTTCAGACACTTCTCATGACAGGCAGAGCCCCATCGGGTGATTTCGCCAGTGCCCCAGCTGACTGATGGTTCGTGTGTCCGCAACCAGGGAAGTCCCAGCAGGATTTGATGGGACATGTGTGGGAGGACGTAGAGAGCGATGTTCTCGGTGTGAAGGGCACCGATACGCAGTTTGACCGGCCTGGTGACCCAGGAGATGGTATCAGAGAGGGGTCTCCCATTCACAGAGGCTATCACGAGGGGTTTGTCAAGTGGAGTAACAGGCAGCTGGTACTTGTCCACCGTGGCTTGCTGGATGAAATTGCCTGCTGCCCCGGAATCGAGGTATGCCTCAGCCGTGAAACGCGTCTCTCCCGTTGTTACTTGCACAGTCCACGTAACCGGGTCTGAGAGAGTCCCAGCACCTAGGGTGGCCTCTCCTACCAACCCTAGGCTTTGGAGTTTCCCGGCCTCTCTGGACAGGAGCGTAGGAGGTGAGTGCCCTCTCCGCAGTAAAAGCAGAGACCCTTGGCGAGTCGCTCTGCTCGACGTTGTTCAGACTGCCGTACTCGGTCGATCTGCATGGGCTCGTGGACGGGAATCCCAGCTGATGATGACTGAGGTGTGGAGGGTTTCTGTGGAGGAGAAGAATGCCGTACCGGACGTCTCTCACGAGACAGCTCCTTGGAGCGCTCCTGAAAACGAATGTCCACTCGAGTTGCTAGGGCAATCAGGGCATCTAGGGTGGAGGGCACGTCACGACCCGCCAACTCATCTTTGATGCGACTCGAGAGTCCTTCTCAGAAGGCGGCTGTTAGGGCCTCATTATTCCACCCGAGTTCTGAAGCCAACGTGCGGAAACGGATGGCGTATTGGCCCACCGTCAGTGTTCCTTGACGTAAGCGGAGAAGGGATGAAGCAGACGCAGAGGCGCGTCCCGGCTCGTCAAAGGTGCTGCGGAAGGCCTGCAGGAACTCTTGAAGATCCTTGGTCATAGGGTCCTCCTTCTCCCACAAGGGGTTCATCCACGCCAGTGCCTCGCCCTCTAGGTGGGACATTATGAAGGCGACCTTGGCTTGGTCGGAGGTGAACAAATGTGGCAGCTGCGTGAAATGAAGGGAACATTGGTTTATGAAGCCCCTGCAGGTCTTGGGATCTCCGGCATAACGAGGTGGTGAAGCCAAACGGAGTCGAGAAGCATCCGAAGAGGCGGCCACGGGTGCGGGAGCCGTGGATTGACTAGTGGAGGCCCGGGATGCTGAAGGCGTAACTGCCGCTTGTAACGTATTCAGGCGGGCGTCCACGGAAGACATAAAGCTCAGCATGCGGGTCTGGACTTCACGCTGGCGTTGGAGTTCCTCTTGCAAGGCCGCTAGTGCTGCAGCGGGATCCATGGCCTGATCTTACTGTCAGGGCCAGGCGGTCGGGCAGACCCAGGAGGTGGATCCACTGGGCCGAACTCTAAGATGGTGGTAGGAGTCCGGTAGCTGAAGCACTATGGATAGCAGAACAGTCCGTGCACGTGAAGGTAACGGAGAAGTCCCTGGGACCACGGAGTCACAGATGGTAGTCCGGGTGACGTAGCTCAGGTTCGGAAGCCGAGATGATGTCAGGCAGGGTCCGGAACCTTGTGGAGCGAGATGACAGGTCACCGCAGGGATCCGAGATGGTACGGACTGTCAGATGGCAGACGGACAGCGTGCGGGGTTCGGGATTCAGCAGAACCGGATGGCGAGGCAGGATCAGCTCTAGAAGAGAGATACGTGAGTATGGCACGAAGACACAAGGAGACCTGACTCCTAGCTTGGAAAACACGAAGATCAGGCCCAGCCCCCTTGGACAATAAACCCCTTTATACCCTGTACCTGATTAGCCTCATTTCCTGTTAATGGACGCTGGCCCTTTAAGAAAGGGTCAGTGATCGCGCTCGCGCCCTAATGCGCATGCGCGCCGCCCGGGTGCCAGAAGCCAGGGAAGGAGGCTGAGAGGAGGACGCAGGGGAGCCGGCCAGGTCCTGGGAAGCCGTCGGGCGCCGGGATCGGGGACCAGGGGGCCTAGGAAGGACGGACACCGGAGGCTGGAGAGCGGGGAGCGTGGCAGGTGAGCCGGGGAGCGGGGGTGAGGACCCGGGAAGGGGAGCCGAGGACCCGGGGAGCGTGACATTGAGTAGGGTGTCCCTGGAAAAATGCAGGTTTGTGAGGAAAGTGCAGGCGGAGACATGATGTTGCCTTCATCCAACGTTGGTGCTATCGATGTCTGAGAGAGCTGTACACAATCACTTGTTTCCCCTTCCAAACCAACTGACGACCTTACAAGCAAACTGCCTGTTGCGGTTACAGTGGTGGAAGTTTTGCGTGGAAAAACAGGTGTGACAGCTGTCCCCACAGTCCTAGAAGATGAAGAGCGCGCGGATGCACTGGAAGGGGCGGGCGGTGGATGGTTCGCTCCGCTAGCCGGCATTGCAGCACGGTGAGCTTCCCACCGGGACTTATGATATTTATTCATGTGACGATTCATGGAAGAAGTTGTCAAACTGCTGAGGTTTTGACCTCTACTAACAGAATCATGACAAATGTTACATATCACATGAGTTGGGCGATCTTTTTCGATGTGAAAAAAGGCCCAGGCTAGGCAAGGCTTAGAGGCCATGCGACCTGTTGATCCACCCCGAATAATGCTCATAGGCAGAGTGGTGGCTGAGGATGCAGTTGTAGACGTGCTACCAGTGCTCCGACTCTGTCCAGGAAGGCGCAAGGTAACTTCGTCGTCGGTTGCATCCTCCTCCACCGCCTCTGTTGACCTCCTCGAGTGCCTGACTGGGGGTTGACAGTAGGTGGGATCTAGAACGTCATCATCAATTGTTGTGTTCGCACTCCCCTCCCCCTCAGACCGAGCCTCTTCTTGCCCTGACCGAATATTTAAGTTGTCATCCCAATCGGGTATCTGCGTCTCATCTTCATCAGTATGTTCCTCATTGTCTATAACCACAGGTGTTACAGTTTGTGACAAAGGGTCAACATTATGCTCAGAAACTTGGTCCTCACGGCCTGAATCTGAGTCACAAAGGTTCTGGGCATCACTGCAGACCATTTCCTGTTCTGTACTCACTGTAGCTTGGGAGCAGACCTCTGATTCCCAGGCTATAGTGTGACTGAACAGCTCTGCAGACTCAGCCATCTCAGTTCCACCATACTGTGCAGGGCTGATGGAGACTTCAGAGCTGGGAGAAATCAAGTGTGATTGGGATGACAACTCAGAGGAATGGTGTTTTTTGGATGCGGTACTTGAAGTGGCTGAGAGGGCACTTGTTGGACCACTTGAGATCCATTCAAGCATTTTCCTTTTTTGCCCATCATCTACCTTTGTTCCTCTTGTTCGTGTCCGTAAAAAAGGGAGCACATCGGATTGTCCACAATAAGTAGTAGACATCTTACTTTTGCTAGTAGATGGTCTATCTTCAGCAGATGATAATGGAGCTTTGGCACCTTCCCCACTGACAAAACCTTTTTTGCCTTTTCCACCACGCCTCTTCCCCTTTCCACCAGCATCTGTCATTTTGCCACTCATGTTGATTGCAACAAGATTGTGGACTGAAAATGTGGTAGTAAAAATTGAGAGGTGGTGAAGATTGCAGTGGTGGTCTAGCTTTATTAACAGCAGAATAATAAAGAATAAATATCCCTGACAATGTAACTTAGTTATAATTCGTTGGAGTGTGCAACGCAGGCAGACGTGCTGCAAATGTCTTGGCACTAGTGGGACTATAGCAAAGTCCAATAGCCACGTATAGGATGCCACTAGGTACACTGAGTGTGTGCTAGTATAATGGCTTAGTTATAATTAGTTGGAGTGTGCAACGCAGGCAGACGTGCTGCAAATGTCTTGGCACTAATGGGACTATAGCAAAGTCCAATAGCCACGTATAGGATGCCACTAGGTACACTGAGTGTGTGCTAGTATAATGGCTTAGTTATAATTAGTTGGAGTGTGCAACGCAGGCAGACGTGCTGCAAATGTCTTGGCACTAGTGGGACTATAGCAAAGTCCAATATCCACGTATAGGATGCCACTAGGTTCACTGAGTGTGTGCTAGTATAATGGCTTAGTTATAATTAGTTGGAGTGTGCAACGCAGGCAGATGCGCTCTGCAAATGTCTTGGCACTAGTAGGACTATAGCAAAGTCCAATAGCCACGTATAGGATGCCACTAGGTACACTGAGTGTGTGCTAGTATAATGGCTTAGTTATAATTAGTTGGAGTGTGCAACGCAGGCAGACGTGCTGCAAATGTCTTGGCACTAGTGGGACTATAGCAAAGTCCAATAGCCACGTATAGGATGCCACTAGGTACACTGAGTGTGTGCTAGTATAATGGCTTAGTTATAATTAGTTGGAGTGTGCAACGCAGGCAGATGCGCTCTGCAAATGTCTTGGCACTAGTAGGACTATAGCAAAGTCCAATAGCCACGTATAGGATGCCACTAGGTACACTGAGTGTGTGCTAGTATAATGGCTTAGTTATAATTAGTTGGAGTGTGCAACGCAGGCAGACGTGCTGCAAATGTCTTGGCACTAGTGGGACTATAGCAAAGTCCAATAGCCACGTATAGGATGCCACTAGGTTCACTGAGTGTGTGCTAGTATAATGGCTTAGTTATAATTAGTTGGAGTGTGCAACGCAGGCAGACGTGCTGCAAATGTCTTGGCACTAGTGGGACTATAGCAAAGTCCAATAGCCACGTATAGGATGCCACTAGGTACACTGAGTGTGTGCTAGTATAATGGCTTAGTTATAATTAGTTGGAGTGTGCAACGCAGGCAGACAAGCTGCAAATGTTTTGGCACTAGTGGGACTATAGCAAAGTCCAATATCCACGTATAGGATGCCACTAGGTTCACTGAGTGTGTGCTAGTATAATGGCTTAGTTATAATTAGTTGGAGTGTGCAACGCAGGCAGATGCGCTCTGCAAATGTCTTGGCACTAGTAGGACTATAGCAAAGTCCAATAGCCACGTATAGGATGCCACTAGGTACACTGAGTGTGTGCTAGTATAATGGCTTAGTTATAATTAGTTGGAGTGTGCAACACAGGCAGACGTGCTGCAAATGTCTTGGCACTAGTGGGACTATAGCAAAGTCCAATAGCCACGTATAGGATGCCACTAGGTACACTGAGTGTGTGCTAGTATAATGGCTTAGTTATAATTAGTTGGAGTGTGCAACGCAGGCAGACGTGCTGCAAATGTCTTGGCACTAGTGGGACTATAGCAAAGTCCAATAGCCACGTATAGGATGCCACTAGGTACACTGAGTGTGTGCTAGTATAATGGCTTAGTTATAATTAGTTGGAGTGTGCAACGCAGGCAGACGTGCTGCAAATGTCTTGGCACTAGTGGGACTATAGCAAAGTCCAATAGCCACGTATAGGATGCCACTAGGTACACTGAGTGTGTGCTAGTATAATGGCTTAGTTATAATTAGTTGGAGTGTGCAACGCAGGCAGACGTGCTGCAAATGTCTTGGCACTAGTGGGACTATAGCAAAGTCCAATAGCCACGTATAGGATGCCACTAGGTACACTGAGTGTGTGCTAGTATAATGGCTTAGTTATAATTAGTTGGAGTGTGCAACGCAGGCAGACGTGCTGCAAATGTCTTGGCACTAGTGGGACTATAGCAAAGTCCAATATCCACGTATAGGATGCCACTAGGTTCACTGAGTGTGTGCTAGTATAATGGCTTAGTTATAATTAGTTGGAGTGTGCAACGCAGGCAGATGCGCTCTGCAAATGTCTTGGCACTAGTAGGACTAGAGCAAAGTCCAATAGCCACGTATAGGATGCCACTAGGTACACTGAGTGTGTGCTAGTATAATGGCTTAGTTATAATTAGTTGGAGTGTGCAACGCAGGCAGACGTGCTGCAAATGTCTTGGCACTAGTGGGACTATAGCAAAGTCCAATAGCCACGTATAGGATGCCACTAGGTACACTGAGTGTGTGCTAGTATAATGGCTTAGTTATAATTAGTTGGAGTGTGCAACGCAGGCAGACGTGCTGCAAATGTCTTGGCACTAGTGGGACTATAGCAAAGTCCAATAGCCACGTATAGGATGCCACTAGGTACACTGAGTGTGTGCTAGTATAATGGCTTAGTTATAATTAGTTGGAGTGTGCAACGCAGGCAGACGTGCTGCAAATGTCTTGGCACTAGTGGGACTATAGCAAAGTCCAATAGCCACGTATAGGATGCCACTAGGTACACTGAGTGTGTGCTAGTATAATGGCTTAGTTATAATTAGTTGGAGTGTGCAACGCAGGCAGACGTGCTGCAAATGTCTTGGCACTAGTGGGACTATAGCAAAGTCCAATAGCCACGTATAAAATGCCACTAGGTACACTGAGTGTGTGCTAGTATAATGGCTTAGTTATAATTAGTTGGAGTGTGCAACGCAGGCAGACGTGCTGCAAATGTCTTGGCACTAGTGGGACTATAGCAAAGTCCAATAGCCACGTATAGGATGCCACTAGGTACACTGAGTGTGTGCTAGTATAATGGCTTAGTTATAATTAGTTGGAGTGTGCAACGCAGGCAGACGTGCTGCAAATGTCTTGGCACTAGTGGGACTATAGCAAAGTCCAATAGCCACGTATAGGATGCCACTAGGTACACTGAGTGTGTGCTAGTATAATGGCTTAGTTATAATTAGTTGGAGTGTGCAACGCAGGCAGACGTGCTGCAAATGTCTTGGCACTAGTGGGACTATAGCAAAGTCCAATATCCACGTATAGGATGCCACTAGGTACACTGAGTGTGTGCTAGTATAATGGCTTAGTTATAATTAGTTGGAGTGTGCAACGCAGGCAGACGTGCTGCAAATGTCTTGGCACTAGTGGGACTATAGCAAAGTCCAATAGCCACGTATAAAATGCCACTAGGTACACTGAGTGTGTGCTAGTATAATGGCTTAGTTATAATTAGTTGGAGTGTGCAACGCAGGCAGACGTGCTGCAAATGTCTTGGCACTAGTGGGACTATAGCAAAGTCCAATAGCCACGTATAGGATGCCACTAGGTACACTGAGTGTGTGCTAGTATAATGGCTTAGTTATAATTAGTTGGAGTGTGCAACGCAGGCAGACGTGCTGCAAATGTCTTGGCACTAGTGGGACTATAGCAAAGTCCAATAGCCACGTATAGGATGCCACTAGGTACACTGAGTGTGTGCTAGTATAATGGCTTAGTTATAATTAGTTGGAGTGTGCAACGCAGGCAGACGTGCTGCAAATGTCTTGGCACTAGTGGGACTATAGCAAAGTCCAATATCCACGTATAGGATGCCACTAGGTTCACTGAGTGTGTGCTAGTATAATGGCTTAGTTATAATTAGTTGGAGTGTGCAACGCAGGCAGATGCGCTCTGCAAATGTCTTGGCACTAGTAGGACTATAGCAAAGTCCAATAGCCACGTATAGGATGCCACTAGGTACAATGAGTGTGTGCTAGTATAATGGCTTAGTTATAATTAGTTGGAGTGTGCAACGCAGGCAGACGTGCTGCAAATGTCTTGGCACTAGTGGGACTATAGCAAAGTCCAATAGCCACGTATAGGATGCCACTAGGTACACTGAGTGTGTGCTAGTATAATGGCTTAGTTATAATTAGTTGGAGTGTGCAACGCAGGCAGATGCGCTCTGCAAATGTCTTGGCACTAGTAGGACTATAGCAAAGTCCAATAGCCACGTATAGGATGCCACTAGGTACAATGAGTGTGTGCTAGTATAATGGCTTAGTTATAATTAGTTGGAGTGTGCAACGCAGGCAGACGTGCTGCAAATGTCTTGGCACTAGTGGGACTATAGCAAAGTCCAATAGCCACGTATAGGATGCCACTAGGTACACTGAGTGTGTGCTAGTATAATGGCTTAGTTATAATTAGTTGGAGTGTGCAACGCAGGCAGACGTGCTGCAAATGTCTTGGCACTAGTGGGACTATAGCAAAGTCCAATAGCCACGTATAGGATGCCACTAGGTACACTGAGTGTGTGCTAGTATAATGGCTTAGTTATAATTAGTTGGAGTGTGCAACGCAGGCAGACGTGCTGCAAATGTCTTGGCACTAGTGGGACTATAGCAAAGTCCAATATCCACGTATAGGATGCCACTAGGTTCACTGAGTGTGTGCTAGTATAATGGCTTAGTTATAATTAGTTGGAGTGGGCAACGCAGGCAGATGCGCTCTGCAAATGTCTTGGCACTAGTAGGACTATAGCAAAGTCCAATAGCCACGTATAGGATGCCACTAGGTACACTGAGTGTGTGCTAGTATAATGGCTTAGTTATAATTAGTTGGAGTGTGCAACGCAGGCAGACGTGCTGCAAATGTCTTGGCACTAGTGGGACTATAGCAAAGTCCAATAGCCACGTATAGGATGCCACTAGGTACACTGAGTGTGTGCTAGTATAATGGCTTAGTTATAATTAGTTGGAGTGTGCAACGCAGGCAGACGTGCTGCAAATGTCTTGGCACTAGTGGGACTATAGCAAAGTCCAATAGCCACGTATAGGATGCCACTAGGTACACTGAGTGTGTGCTAGTATAATGGCTTAGTTATAATTAGTTGGAGTGTGCAACGCAGGCAGACGTGCTGCAAATGTCTTGGCACTAGTGGGACTATAGCAAAGTCCAATAGCCACGTATAGGATGCCACTAGGTACACTGAGTGTGTGCTAGTATAATGGCTTAGTTATAATTAGTTGGAGTGTGCAACGCAGGCAGACGTGCTGCAAATGTCTTGGCACTAGTGGGACTATAGCAAAGTCCAATAGCCACGTATAGGATGCCACTAGGTACACTGAGTGTGTGCTAGTATAATGGCTTAGTTATAATTAGTTGGAGTGTGCAACGCAGGCAGACGTGCTGCAAATGTCTTGGCACTAGTGGGACTATAGCAAAGTCCAATATCCACGTATAGGATGCCACTAGGTTCACTGAGTGTGTGCTAGTATAATGGCTTAGTTATAATTAGTTGGAGTGTGCAACGCAGGCAGATGCGCTCTGCAAATGTCTTGGCACTAGTAGGACTATAGCAAAGTCCAATAGCCACGTATAGGATGCCACTAGGTACACTGAGTGTGTGCTAGTATAATGGCTTAGTTATAATTAGTTGGAGTGTGCAACGCAGGCAGACGTGCTGCAAATGTCTTGGCACTAGTGGGACTATAGCAAAGTCCAATAGCCACGTATAGGATGCCACTAGGTACACTGAGTGTGTGCTAGTATAATGGCTTAGTTATAATTAGTTGGAGTGTGCAACGCAGGCAGACGTGCTGCAAATGTCTTGGCACTAGTGGGACTATAGCAAAGTCCAATAGCCACGTATAGGATGCCACTAGGTACACTGAGTGTGTGCTAGTATAATGGCTTAGTTATAATTAGTTGGAGTGTGCAACGCAGGCAGACGTGCTGCAAATGTCTTGGCACTAGTGGGACTATAGCAAAGTCCAATAGCCACGTATAGGATGCCACTAGGTACACTGAGTGTGTGCTAGTATAATGGCTTAGTTATAATTAGTTGGAGTGTGCAACGCAGGCAGACGTGCTGCAAATGTCTTGGCACTAGTGGGACTATAGCAAAGTCCAATAGCCACGTATAAAATGCCACTAGGTACACTGAGTGTGTGCTAGTATAATGGCTTAGTTATAATTAGTTGGAGTGTGCAACGCAGGCAGACGTGCTGCAAATGTCTTGGCACTAGTGGGACTATAGCAAAGTCCAATAGCCACGTATAGGATGCCACTAGGTACACTGAGTGTGTGCTAGTATAATGGCTTAGTTATAATTAGTTGGAGTGTGCAACGCAGGCAGACGTGCTGCAAATGTCTTGGCACTAGTGGGACTATAGCAAAGTCCAATAGCCACGTATAGGATGCCACTAGGTACACTGAGTGTGTGCTAGTATAATGGCTTAGTTATAATTAGTTGGAGTGTGCAACGCAGGCAGACGTGCTGCAAATGTCTTGGCACTAGTGGGACTATAGCAAAGTCCAATAGCCACGTATAGGATGCCACTAGGTACACTGAGTGTGTGCTAGTATAATGGCTTAGTTATAATTAGTTGGAGTGTGCAACGCAGGCAGACGTGCTGCAAATGTCTTGGCACTAGTGGGACTATAGCAAAGTCCAATAGCCACGTATAGGATGCCACTAGGTACACTGAGTGTGTGCTAGTATAATGGCTTAGTTATAATTAGTTGGAGTGTGCAACGCAGGCAGACGTGCTGCAAATGTCTTGGCACTAGTGGGACTATAGCAAAGTCCAATAGCCACGTATAGGATGCCACTAGGTACACTGAGTGTGTGCTAGTATAATGGCTTAGTTATAATTAGTTGGAGTGTGCAACGCAGGCAGACGTGCTGCAAATGTCTTGGCACTAGTGGGACTATAGCAAAGTCCAATAGCCACGTATAGGATGCCACTAGGTACACTGAGTGTGTGCTAGTATAATGGCTTAGTTATAATTAGTTGGAGTGTGCAACGCAGGCAGACGTGCTGCAAATGTCTTGGCACTAGTGGGACTATAGCAAAGTCCAATAGCCACGTATAGGATGCCACTAGGTACACTGAGTGTGTGCTAGTATAATGGCTTAGTTATAATTAGTTGGAGTGTGCAACGCAGGCAGACGTGCTGCAAATGTCTTGGCACTAGTGGGACTATAGCAAAGTCCAATAGCCACGTATAGGATGCCACTAGGTTCACTGAGTGTGTGCTAGTATAATGGCTTAGTTATAATTAGTTGGAGTGTGCAACGCAGGCAGATGCGCTCTGCAAATGTCTTGGCACTAGTAGGACTATAGCAAAGTCCAATAGCCACGTATAGGATGCCACTAAAAAACACTTAGTGTGTGCAAGTATAATGGCTTAGTTATAATTAGTTGGAGTGTGCAACGCAGGCAGATGCGCTCTGCAAATGTCTTGGCACTAGTGGGACTATAGCAAAGTCCAATAGCCACGTATAGGATGCCACTAGGTACACTGAGTGTTTGCTAGTAAAATTGCTTAGTTTAAAAAAGTTGTAGTGTGCAATGCAGGCAGACGTGCTCTGCAAATGTCTTTGCACTAGTGGGACTATAGCAAAGTCCAATAGCCACGTATAGGATGCCACTAGGTACACTGAGTGTTTGCTAGTAAAATTGCTTAGTTTAAAAAACTTGGAGTGTGCAATGCAGGCAGATGTGCTCTGCTAATGTCTTTGCACTAGTGGGACTATAGCAAAGTCCAATAGCCACGTATAGGATGCCACTAGGTACACTGAGTGTGTGCTAGTATAATGGCTTAGTTATAATTCGTTGGAGTGTGCAACGCAGGCAGATGCGCTCTGCAAATGTCTTGGCACTAGTGGGACTATAGCAAAGTCCAATAGCCACGTATAGGATGCCACTAGGTACACTGAGTGTTTGCTAGTAAAATTGCTTAGTTTAAAAAAGTTGTAGTGTGCAATGCAGGCAGATGTGCTCTGCTAATGTCTTTGCACTAGTGGGACTATAGCAAAGTCCAATAGCCACGTATAGGATGCCACTAGGTACACTGAGTGTTTGCTAGTATAATGGCTTAGTTATAATGAGTTGGAGTGTGCAATGCAGGCAGACGTGCTCTGCAAATGTCTTTGCACTAGTGGGACTATAGCAAAGTCCAATAGCCACGTATAGGATGCCACTAGGTACACTGAATGTTTGCTAGTATAATGGCTTACTTAGAATGAGTTGGAGTGTGCAGAGGACAAGAGGGTACAGTGGCAGGATTGTGGTGCTCTGGGTAGAGGAATGGAAGCCTGCCTTTCTATTCCCTCCTAATGGTGAAATGCAGGGAGGAAATCCCTGACCTGGGCTACACAGACGCTGTTGCTGTTTGCAGGACCTGTCACTTATGGCTCTCTGACCCTGCCGCTTTGAGCCCTTAAAAGGACTGCTAGAATGTGCTCTCCCTAAGCTGTCTAACGCTGTGTATGCAGCGCATACAGCTGTATCGGCTATAGGACTCA
The DNA here is from genome assembly GCF_048569485.1 of Anomaloglossus baeobatrachus. Classification (NCBI taxonomy): domain Eukaryota; kingdom Metazoa; phylum Chordata; class Amphibia; order Anura; family Aromobatidae; genus Anomaloglossus; species Anomaloglossus baeobatrachus. Next base: position 354,053,400 of record NC_134354.1, read on the forward strand.
GGAGGACGGAGCTGCGACACTGATGTCTGACACCAAAGACGCAGAAGGCAGATAATGGCGTTCGTGAAGAAAATGTCCGGTTTTATAATGCAGGGACATGTGACATGCAGATCCTATCACACATGCCGTTGCTTCTCTGGCTCAAAGTCCACTTAGGTGTGTGTGTGTCTGTGATTGGCTGACATGCTGGCCCGCCCCACAAGACGCGCGCGCTTAGGGAAGGAAGACAAGAAAAAAAAAAAAAAAAATGGCGATCGCCATTATAGAAACAGCAGTGATCTGAAGGCGCTGTTCACGCACACTATACACTGAAATGTGATAATAGTTTGATTCACAGAGTGACTTACACTATTACAGCAGAAACCAAGCTATGATTTAGCTGTTTTTTGGCTGCTAGAACCGTTCTCGAACGTTTCTAGAACCATCGAGCTTTTGCAAAAAGCTCGAGTTCTAGTTCGATCTAGAACATGCCCCAAAATCACTCGAGCCGCGAACTGGAGAACCACGAACCACGAACCGCGCTCAACTCTAGCAGTGACGTCACGGGCCTCTCGCGATTCTTGGCTGTGAAGGCGGCGGTCATTGAACTCAGTGACAGGGGCTGTTAGTGTGCTGGAGATCAGCGCAGGTAATGTACCTCGCTGACAGCAGCACTTGTCATCCCCTGCAGTGACCTGGGCTGACCCATTGATGTTAGCTCAGGTCACTGCACTGCTCTCCCAGCCAATGGGGAACATCCTGCTCTTCATTGACTGGGACAGTGTGGATCGTCATGGCAACCCCTTGGATTACACCAGACCTGGATTTGTTTTTCATTCTAATAAATTGGTTAAATAGTTAATGATTTGGGGAGTGTTTTTTCAAATAAAAATGTGTTTGTCGTCTATTTTTTTTTATTACTGACTGGGTTGGTGATGTCGGGTATCTGATAGACGCCTGACCTCACCAACCCCAGGGCTTAATGCCAGGTGACATTACACATCTGGTATTAACCCCATATATTACCCCGTTTGCCACCGCACCAGGGCGCGGGATGAGCTGGGGCGAAGCACCAGGATTGGCGCATCTAATGGATGCGCCACTTCTGGGGCGGCTGCGGCCTGCTATTTTTAGGCTGGGGAGAGTCCAATAACCATGGACCTCCCTAGTCTGAGAATATCAGGCCTCAGTTGTCTGCTTTACCTTGGCTGGTGATCCAATTTTGGGGGACCCCTACGTGTTTTTTTTTTAATTATTTATTTAATTTAAAATAACAGCGTTGGGTGCCCTCAGTTTTGGATTACCAGCCAAGGTGAGGTTGCCAGCTGTGGCCTGCAGGCTGCAGCCGTCTGCTTTACCCTAGCTGGCTACAAAACTAGGGGGAACCCTACGTCATTTTGTTTTCATTTTTTTGGCTAAATACAAAGCTAAGCACCCCTTAGTGCCACATGAAAGGCACCAAAGGGTGCTCCACTTTTTCTCCACTTTTTATCCATTTTTTTCTCCACTTTTTATCCACTTTTTATCCACTTTTTATCCATTTTTTTCTCCACTTTTTCTCCACTTTTTCTCCACTTTTTCTCTACTTTTTCTTCACTTTTTCTCCACTTTTTATCCATTTTTTCTCCACTTTTTCTCCACTTTTTCTCCGTTCTTTTTCTATGGTCGGTCTACCCATTAGCTCTGCCATGCATACTGTAGCTCTACACCTACTGCACATGTTACTTTATGATTGACATCTTTTTCGTACCAGAGCTGTCTAAGCCTACTCTGACCCCATATTTGTCATTACTATATTGTCCTTGTACTGTATTATGACATTTGTATCATGTGTTTCATTTCTTGCTGTGTTGCAATTTTTTTGCTGCATCCCAATTGTACCTCTACATTGTTCGAGTTTATGTTATTGTTCTCTCACTCTTATGTGATACTGATTATTGTCATTTTTCATGATTACATGCAGATAAGTCCAATCTGACGAAGGCTCAGGCCGAAACGTCATTTGTAACTTGTTTTGGACAAAAACATATATGCTTATGAAAATTTTTTTTTTCTTAATACGGACCAATAAAGAGTGATTTTGCATTACTATCCATTGTGACTTACTGACTTAGTCTGGGAGATTTAGAGTGCCGAGGCTACTCACTAATTTTATCTATTATTACCTCTGAGCACCTATATACCAGTGAGCAGAGCTTCCTCTACAGTAGTTCTCCTGATTAGGCATGCCCTTACCTCATGAGCAGGGCATTGCAGCTTTGGTAGCAACCATTACGACATGGACTCTGCTTCTGTGGACCCGGGGAGAGTGAGTGCAGATTCATTGCACCCACACTCCTCACATGAAGGGTCCGCACTCCTAGAAAATGGGGGATACGTTCCCTGAGTGTCTCCCCCCCATATTCTAGACGGTCCAGAGTCGTCGTGGGACCCCTTTATTTTTTTTCTTACAATAAATTGGTGAAAGAGGAAATGTTTTGGGGACTGTTTTTTCAAATAAATTTCTTTTGTCGATTTTTTTTTTTTTGTTAGTACTGACAGTTTATGATGTTGGGTATCTAATAGACGCCATAACATCACAAACTGCTGGGCTTGATCTCAGGTGACTTTACAGCTAGTATCAACCCGATTTATTACCCCGTTTGCCACTGCACCGGGGCACGGGATGAGCTGGGGTGAAGCGCCAGAATTGGCGCATCTAGTGGATGCGCCACGTCTGGGGTGCCTGCGGCCTGCTATTTTTAGGCTGTGAAGGCCCAATAACTCTGTACCTTCCCACCCTGAGAATACCAGACCACAGCTGTCTGCTTTACCTTGGCTGGTGATCCAATTTGGGGGGGACCCTACTTTTATTGTGTAATTATTAATATTTATAAAATAATTATAAAAAAGAGCCTGAGGGGACCTCCACATTGGATCCCAAACCACGGTAAAGCTGCCAGCTGTGGTTTTTAGGCTACAACCGTCTGCTTTACCTTAGCTGGCTATCAAAAATGGGGGGACCCAACGTCATTTTTTTTTTTAACTATTTTTTAAATAGAAAAAATTAATGGGCTTCCCTGTATTTTGATTGCCAACCAAGGTAACGGCAGGCAGACTGGGGTGGCAACCCATAGCTGTCTGCTTTATCTGCACTGAGAATCAAAAATACCGCGGAGCGCTACGTCATTTTTTTAAAGATTTATTTTTACAGCACTGTGATGTCCAGCAATCAAAATACAGGGAAGCCCATTTTGTTTTTAGTTATTTAAATAAATAATTAAAAAAAATATATATGGGCTCCCGCTGCATTTTTTGTATTGCTAGGTAAGGGTAATCCAAGCAGCTACTGGCTGCTAACCCCCACTGCTTGGTGTTACCTTCACTGGCAATGGAAAATCCAGGGAAGCATTTTTTATTTTTTTTGCCAAAAAACTACAAAAAAAGGACATGAGCTTCGCCATATTTTTGTATGCTAGCCAGGTATAGCAGGCAGGTGCTGGAAGAGTTGGATACAGCGCCAGAAGATGGCGCTTCTTTGAAAATGCCATTTTCTGAGGCGGCTGCAGACTGCAATTCGCAGCAGTGGGGCCCAGAAAGCTCAGGCCAACCTGTGCTGCGGATTCCAATCCCCAGCTGCCTAGTTGTACCTGGCTGGACACAAAAATGGGGCGAAGCCTACGTCATTTGTTTTCTAATTATTTAATGAAATTCATGAAATAATAAAAAAAGGGCTTCCCTTTATTTTTGGTTACCAGCCGGGTACAAATAGGCAACTGGGGGTTGGGGGCAGCCGTACCTGCCTGCTGTACCTGGCTAACATACAAAAATATGGTGAAGCCCACATAATTTTTTCAGGGGGCAAAAAACTTCTGCATACAGTCCTGGATGGAGTATGCTGAGCCTTGTAGTTCTGCAGCTGCTGTGTGTCTGTATGGAGAAGAGCAGACAGCAGCTGCAGAACTACAAGGCTCAGCATACTCCATCCAGGACTGTATGCAGAATTTTTTTGCCCACCAAAAAAATGACGTGGGCTTCGCCATATTTTTGTATGCTAGCCAGGTACAGCAGGCAGCCACGGGCTGCCTCCAACCCCCAGTTGCCTATTTGTACCCGGCTGGGAACCAAAAATATAGGGAAGCCCATTTTTTTTAATTATTTCCCTTATTTCATGAAATAATTAAAAAACAAATGACGTGGGCTTCGTCCCATTTTTTGTGTCCAGCCGGGTACAACTAGGCAGCTGGGGATTGGAATCCGCAGCACAGGTTAGCCCGAGGTTTCTGGGCGCCTCTGCTACGAATTTCAGTCCGCAGCCGTCCCAGAAAATGGCGCTCTCATAGAAGCGCCATCATCTGGCGCTGTATCCAACTCTTCCAACAGCCCTGAAGCCGGGTGGCTTGTTGGGTAATCATGAGTTAATACTGGCTTTGATTTACTAGCCAGTATTAAGCCAGAGATTCTTAATGTCAGGCACGTTTGACCCGGCCATTAAGAATCTCCAATAAAGGGTTAAAAAAAAACACCACACAGAGAAAAAAATACTTTAATAGAAATAAATACACAGACACATTAGAGACTCCATCTTTATTACCCCCTGTCAGCCCTCCACGATCCTGCTCTTCTGTCTTCTTTCTTTCTAGTGTAGTAGTAGTGACGATTGTAGTGAGGATGAGGTTCACCAGCTCATCACTTGGGGCTGTGGAACCCCATCCTCACTACAATCCTCACTAGTGTAGTAGTAGTGATGATTGTAGTGAGGATGAGTTTACCCAGCTCATCACTTGGGGCTGAGGAACCTCATCCTCACTACAATCCTCACTAGTGTAGTAGTAGTGACGATTGTAGTGAGGATAAGTTTACCCAGCTCATCACTTGGGGCTGAGGAACCTCATCCTCACTACAATCATCACTAGTGTAGTAGTAGTGACGATTGTAGTGAGGAAGAGTTTACCCAGCTCATCACTTGGGGCTGAGGAACCTCATCCTCACTACAATCATCACTAGTGTAGTAGTAGTGACGATTGTAGTGAGGATGAGTTTACCCAGCTCATCACTTGGGGCTGAGGAACCTCATCCTCACTACAATCATCACTAGTGTAGTAGTAGTGACGATTGTAGTGAGGATGAGTTTACCCAGCTCATCACTTGGGGCTGAGGAACCTCATCCTCACTACAATCCTCACTAGTGTAGTAGTAGTGACGATTGTAGTGAGGATGAGATTACCCAGCTCATCACTTGGGGCTGAGGAACCTCATCCTCACTACAATCCTCACTACAATCGGGAAGCAGCGTGCAGCCTTCACTCCGTGAGTGATCAGTGCTGGCTGTCAGCGGTAACAGCGGTAACGCTGACAGACGCGTTACCATAGCAACGGTGCTCTCGGAGCCGCGGTTAGCGGTGACGTCACCGCTAACTGCGTTGCTATGGCAACGGTGATCTCCGTTAATGACCGGCTGTGTCAGCCGGTCCCTAACGGAACGGGGAGTCGACCGTGTGCTAGAGCATGTCGCCGGTACACGGCGATACACATATGTGCACCGTGTACCGGAGAGATGCACTCGCAGGTCCTACATGACGCGTCATAGTCATGTGACCAGTCTGTAGCCAATGAGATAATAGCCACGTGACTGGTCACATGGCTATTTTGACATCATGATAGGTCCTGCATCTCAGCTGGCAGTGCTGGTCACGGGGAGGATTCAGCGATCATTGGATGGAATAGCGGCAGGAGACAGAGTACAGGAGGGATCGCGGGGACCGGTAAGTGTTATGGCAATGTTTATTAACTATTTGTGTACATTTATAATGCATTTTTATGTGTTTGTGATTGCCTCCCATTATAGCCTATTGGTTCGAGTTCGGTTCGTCGAACGTTCGACGAACCGAACTCGAACGGGACACGCGTTCGGCGAACCGACTCGAGCCGAACCGCGACCGGTTCGCTCATCTCTAGTCCTGGGTTCAATCCCCAGTGAAACCAATCTGTTCTTAGTGTTGAAATAATACGCTATCCAACTCCAATATATGATGTTCTCGGCTTTGTTGCCGAATGACGGGATGTTTTGGCTTCCATCACAAACAGAACTACAAATTATTTTTTTTTTTCCCCCTGGCGGTCAAAACTCGTCTCTAAATGCCATTACTTTGCAGGTTTTCACAGGTTTCATAGTGGAGTCGTCATCACGTCTACTTCACACGCAGAAGGTCCTGGGTTCACTCCCCTGTAAAAACAAGCCGTTTTCGCCGTAGAAGTAATTTGCTATCAACCTGTAACATATGAAATTCTTTGTTTTGCTGCCAACTGATAATATATTTTGGCTTCCATCACCAAGAGAACTACGATTTTGGGTTTCTTTTTTATTGACCATTTTAGCAGAAAACATAATCCCATATTATAAAAATCCTGTTTGTTTCAAAATATATAGTTCCTTTAAATACAAAAGCAAACAACTAAACTATGTGGAAAAAAGTAACACATTCAATGTAAACTTCCTTTTAAGCAAAATCCCTTTGTAGGAATAAAACTGGTTCAAACTGCGTTCAATCCCCAGTAAAACCAATCTGTTCTTGGTGTTGAAATAATACTCAATTAAACTACATTATATGAAGTTCTTGGCTTTGTTGCCGAATGAAGGGATGTTTTGGCTTACATCCCCAACAGAAATAGGAATTTTTTTTCCCTGGCGGTCAAAACTCGTCTCTAATTGCCATTACTTTGCAGGCTTTCAAAGGTTTCATAGTGTAGTGGAAATCACGTCTACTTTACACGCAGAAGGTCCTGAATTCAATCCTCAGTGAAACCCATGTGTTCTTGGTGTTGAAATAATCCCTTATCAACCTGCAGTATATAAAGTTCTTGGCTTTGTTGCCGAATAACGGGATGTTTTAGCTTCCATCACCAACAGAGCTACGAATTTGTTTTTTTTCCCCTGGCGGTCAAAACTCGACTCTAATTGCCATTACTTTGCAGGATTTCAAAGGTTTCATAGTGTAGTGGTCATCCTGTCTGCTTCACTTGCAGAAGGTCCTGGGTTCAATCCCCAGTGAAACCAATCTGTTTTTGGTGTTGAAGTAATTTCCTATCGACTTGTAATATGTGAAATTCTTGGTTTCGTTGCCAAATGACAATACATTTTGGCTTCCATCACAAAGAGAACAACGATTTTAGGTTTCTTTTTTATTGACCATTTTAGCAGAAAACATAATCCCATATTATAAAAATCCTATTTGTTTCAAAATATATAGTTCCCATAAATACAAAAGCAAAAGACCAAATTATGGAGAAAAAAGTAACACATTCAATATAAACTTCAATTTAAGCAAAATCCCTTTGTAGGAATAAAACTGGTAAAATATGTAATAATAATTGTAAATGTTTCATTAACCAAAAATACTTTCCTTCAGCAATAAAAAGGCCCTGTCAGTCACAATTCTGCTCTGCTAGCCAATACACAGTGACTTTTCGTTAGGTTTCATAGTGTAGTGGTCATCACGTCTGCTTAACACGCAGAAGGAACTGGGTTCAATCCCCAGTGAAACCAATCTGTTCTTCGTGTTGAAATAATACGCTATCCAACTACAATATATGAAGTTCTTGGCTTTGCTGCCGTTTGACGGGATGTTTTGGCTTCCATCACAAACAGAACTACAAATTATTTTTTTTTTTTCCCTGGCGGTCAAAACTCGTCTCTAAATGCCATTACTTTGCTGGATTTCACAGGTTTCATAGTGTAGTCGTCATCACGTCTACTTCACACGCAGAAGGTCCTGGGTTCAATCCCCAGTAAAAAAAAGCCGTTTTCGCTGTTGAAGTGATTTGCTATCAACCTGTAACTTATGAAATTCTTTGTTTTGTTGCCAACTGATAATATATTCTGGCTTTTATCACCAAGAGAACTACGATTTTGGGTTTCTTTTTTATTGACCATTTTAGCAGAAAACATAATCCCATATTATAAAAATCCTGTTTGTTTCAAAATATATAGTTCCTTTAAATACGAAAGCAAACAACTAAACTATGTGGAAAAAAGTAACACATTCAATGTAAACTTCCTTTTAAGCAAAAACCCTTTGTAGGAATAAAACTGGTAAAATATGTAATAAAAATTGTAAATGTTTCATTAACAAAAAATACTTTCCTTCAGCAATAAAAAGGCCCCGTCAGTCACAATTCTGCTCTGCTAGCCAATACACAGTAGCTTTCCATCAGGTTTCATAGAGTAGTGGTCATCACGTCTGCTTAACACGCAGAAGGTCCTGCGTTCAATCCCCAGTAAAACCAATCTGTTCTTGTTGGTGAAATAATACTCAATTAAACTACAATATTTGAAGCTCTTGGCTTTGTTGCCGAATGATGGGAAGTAATTTGCTATCAACCTGTAACATATGAAATTCTTACTTTTTTTGCCAACTGATAATATATTTTGGCTTCCATCACCAAGAGAACTACGATTTTGGGTTTATTTTTTATTGACCATTTTAGCAGAAAACATAATCCCATATTATAAAAATCCTGTTTGTTTCAAAATATATAGTTCCTTTAAATACAAAAGCAAACAACTAAACTATGTGGAAAAAAGTAACACATTCAATGTAAACTTCCATTTAAGCAAAATCCCTTTGTAGGAATAAAACTGGTAAAATATGTAATAAAAATTGTAAATGTTTCATTAACCAAAAATACTTTCCTTCAGCAATAAAAAGGCCGCGTCAGTCACAATTTTGCTCTGCTAGCCAATACGCAGTAACTTCCCATCAGGTTTCATAGAGTAGTGGTCATCACGTCTGCTTAACACGCTGAAGGTCCTGCGTTCAATCCCCAGTAAAACCAATCTGTTCTTGGTGTTGAAATAATACTCAATTAAACTACAATACATGAAGTTCTTGGCTTTGTTGATGAATGATGGGAAGTAATTTGCTATCAACCTGTAACATATGAAATTCTTGGTTTTGTTGCCAACTGATAATATATTTTGGCTTCCCTCACCAAGAGAACTACGATTTTGGGTTTCTTTTTTATTGACCATTTTAGCAGAAAACATAATCCCATATTATAAAAATCCTGTTTGTTTCAAAATATATAGTTCCTTTAAATACAAAAGTAAACAACTAAACTATGTGGAAAAAAGTAACACATTCAATGTAAACTTCCTTTTAAGCAAAATCCCTTTGTAGGAATAAAACTGGTAAAATATGTAATAATAATTGTAAATGTTTCATTAACCAAAAATACTTTCCTTCAGCAATAAAAAGGCGCGGTCAGTCACAATTCTGCTCTGCTAGCCAATACACAGTAACTTTCCATCAGGTTTTATAGAGTAGTGGTCATCACGTCTGCTTAACACGCAGAAGGTCCTGCGTTCAATCCCCAGTAAAACCAATCTGTTCTTGTTGGTGAAATAATACTCAATTAAACTACAATATTTGAATCTCTTGGCTTTGTTGCCGAATGATGGGAGGTAATTTGCTATCAACCTGTAACATATGAAATTCTTTCTTTTTTTGCCAACTGATAATATATTTTGGCTTCCATCACCAAGAGAACTACGATTTTGGGTTTCTTTTTTATTGACCATTTTAGCAGAAAACATAATCCCATATTATAAAAATCCTGTTTGTTTCAAAATATTTAGTTCCTTTAAATACAAAAGCAAACAACTAAACTATGTGGAAAAAAAGTAACACATTCAATGTAAACTTCCTTTTAAGCAAAATCCCTTTGTAGGAATAAAACTGGTAAAATATGTAATAAAAATTGTAAATGTTTCATTAACAAAAAATACTTTCTTCAGCAATAAAAAGGCCCCGTCAGTCACAATTCTGCTCTGCTAGCCAATACACAGTAACTTTCTATCAGGTTTCATAGAGTAGTGGTCATCACGTCTGCTTAACACGCATAAGGTCCTGCGTTCAATCCCCAGTAAAACCAATCTGTTCTTGGTGTTGAAATAATACTCAATTAAACTACAATATATGAAGTTCTTGGCTTTGTTGCCGAATGATGGGATGTTTTGGCTTCCATCCCGAACAGCGCTACGAATTTGTTTTTTTTTTCCCTGGCGGTCAAAACTCGTCTCTAATTGCCATTACTTTGCAGGCTTTCAAAGGTTTCATAGTGTAGTGGAAATCACGTCTGCTTTACACGCTGAAGGTCCTGGGTTCAATCCCCAGTGAAACCCATGTGTTCTTGGTGTTGAAATAATTCCCTATCAACTTGCAGTATATAAAGTTCTTGGCTTTGTTGCAGAATAACGGGATGTTTTAGCTTCCATCACCAACAGAGCTACGAATTTGTTTTTTTTTCCCCTGGCAGTCAAAACTCGTCTCTAATTGCCATTACTTTGCAGAATTTCAAAGGTTTCATAGTGTAGAGGTCATCACGTCTGCTTCACACGCAGAAGGTCCTGGATTCAATCCCCAGTGAAACCAATATGTTTTCGCTGTTGAAGTAATTTGCTACCGACTTGTAATATGTGAAATTCTTGGTTTCGTGTCCAAATGACAATACATTTTGGCTTCCCTCACCAAGAGAACTACGATTTTGGGTTTCTTTTTTATTGACCATTTTAGCAGAAAACATAATCCCATATTATAAAAATCCTGTTTGTTTCAAAATGTATAGTTCCTTTAAATACAAAAGCAAACAACTAAACTATGTGGAAAAAAGTAACACATTCAAGGTAAACTTCCTTTTAAGCAAAATCCCTTTGTAGGAATAAAACTGGTAAAATATGTAATAAAAATTGTAAATGTTTCATTAACCAAAAATACTTTCCTTCAGCAATAAAAAGGCCCCGTCAGTCACAATTCTGCTCTGCTAGCCAATACACAGTAACTTTCCATCAGGTTTCATAGAGTAGTGGTCATCACGTCTGCTTAACACGCAGAAGGTCCTGCGTTCAGTCCACAGTAAAACCAATCTGTTCTTGGTGTTGAAATAATACTCAATTAAACTACAATATATGAAGTTTTTGGCTTTGTTGCCGAATGATGGGATGTTTTGGCTTCCATCCCCAACAGAGCTACGAATTTGTTTTTTTTTTCCCTGGCGGTCAAAACTCGTCTCTAATTGCCATTACTTTGCAGGCTTTCAAAGGTTTCATAGTGTAGTGGAAATCACGTCTGCTTTACACGCAGAAGGTCCTGGGTTCAATCCCCAGTGAAACCCATGTGTTCTTGGTGTTGAAATAATCCCCTATCAACCTGCAGTATATAAAGTTCTTGGCTTTGTTGCCGAAGAATGGGATGTTTTAGCTTCCATCACCAACAGAGCTACGAATTTGTTTTTTTTCCCCTGGCGGTCAAAACTCGTCTCTAATTGCCATTACTTTGCAGGATTTCAAAGGTTTCATAGTGTAGTGGTCATCACGTCTGCTTCACATGCAGAAGGTCCTGGATTCAATCCCCAGTGAAACCAATATGTTTTCGCTGTTGAAGTAATTTGCAACCGACTTGTAATATGTGAAATTCTTGGTTTCGTGTCCAAATGACAATACATTTTGGCTTCCATCACAAGGAGAACTACGATTTTGGGTTTCTTTTTTATTGACCATTTTAGCAGAAAACATAATCCCATATTATAAAAATCCTATTTGTTTCAAAATATATAGTTCCCATAAATACAAAAGCAAAAGACCAAACTATGGAGAAAAAAGTAACACATTCAATATAAACTTCAATTTAAGCAAAATCCATTTGTAGGAATAAAACTGGTAAAATATGTAATAATAATTGTAAATGTTTCATTAACCAAAAATAATTTCCTTCAGCAATAAAAAGGCCCCGTCAGTCACAATTCTGCTCTGCTAGCCAATACACAGTAACTTATTGTCAATTTTCATAGTGTAGTGGTCATCACGTCTGCTTAACACGGAGAAGGTTCTGGGTTCAATCCCCAGTGAAATCAATCTGTTCTTAGTGTTGCAATAATACGCTATCCAACTACAATATATGAAGTTCTCGGCTTTGTTGCCGAATGACGGGATGTTTTGGCTTCCATCACAAACAGAACTACAAATTATTATTTTTTTTTTCCCCTAGCGGTCAAAACTCGTCTCTAAATGCCATTACTTTGCAGGATTTCACAGGTTTCATAGTGGAGTCGTCATCACGTCTACTTCACACGCAGAAGGTCCTGGGTTCAATCCCCAGTAAAAACAAGCCGTTTTCACTGTTGAAGTAATTTGCTATCAACCTGTAACATATGAAATTCTTTGTTTTGTTGCCAACTGATAATATATTTTGGCTTCCATCACCAAGAGAACTACGATTTTGGGTTTCTTTTTTATTGACCATTTTAGCAGAAAACATAATCCCATATTATAAAAATCCTGTTTGTTTCAAAAGATATAGTTCCTTTAAATACAAAAGCAAACAAATAAACTATGTGGAAAAAAGTAACACATTCAATGTAAACTTCCTTTTAAGCAAAATCCCTTTGTAGGAATAAAACTGGTAAAATATGTAATAAAAATTGTAAATGTTTCATTAACCAAAAATACTTTCCTTCAGCAATAAAAAGGCCCCGTCAGTCACAATTCTGCTCTGCTAGCCAATACACTGTAACTTTCCATCAGGTTTCATAGAGTAGTGGTCATCACGTCTGCTTAACACGCAGAAGGTCCTGCGTTCAAACCCCAGTAAAACCAATCTGTTCTTGGTGTTGAAATAATACTCAATTAAACTACAATATATGAAGTTCTTGGCTTTGTTGCTGAATGATGGGATGTTTTGGCTTCCATCCCCAACAGAGCTACGAATTTGTTTTTTTTTTCCCTGGCGGTCAAAACTCGTCTCTAATTGCCATTACTTTGCAGGCTTTCAAAGGTTTCATAGTGTAGAGGAAATCACGTCTGCTTTACACGCATAAGGTCCTGGGTTCAATCCCCAGTGAAACCCATGTGTTCTTGGTGTTGAAATAATCCCCTATCAACCTGCAGTATATAAAGTTCTTGGCTTTGTTGCCGAATAACGGGATGTTTTAGCTTCCATCATCAACAGAGCTACGAATTTGTTTTTTTTCCCCTGGCGGTCAAAACTCGTCTCTAATTGCCATTACTTTGCAGAATTTCAAAGGTTTCATAGTGTAGTGGTTATCACGTCTGCTTCACACGCAGAAGGTCCTGGGTTCAATCCCCAGTAAAACCAATCTATTTTTTGTGTTGAAGTAATTTCCTATTGACTTGTAATATGTGAAATTCTTGGTTTCGTTGCCAAATGACAATACATTTTGGCTTCCATCACAAAGAGAACTACGATTTTGGGTTTCTTTTTTATTGACCATTTTAGCAGAAAACATAATCCCATATTATTATTATTATTATTATTATTTATTATTATAGCGCCATTTATTCCATGGCGCTTTACAAGTGAAAGAGGGTATACGTACAACAATCATTAACAGTACAAGACAGACTGGTATAGGAGGAGAGAGGACCCTGCCCGCGAGGGCTCACAGTCTACAGGGAATGGGTGATGGTACAATAGGTGAGGACAGAGCTGGTTGCGCAGTGGTCTACTGGGCTGAGGGCTATTGTAGGTTGTAGGCTTGTTGGAAGAGGTGGGTCTTGAGGTTCCTCTTGAAGCTT